>NW_009746236.1:0-1193 GCF_000703405.1 Apaloderma vittatum | reverse complement strand
GCTGCTATCAAAAAAGAGCAACACCTTTCAAGCTGCAAGTCACCTTTCAGGTGGCTGGATCTTTCCTTTTCTCCCTACTCAGTTTCCTACCTATGAACCCATAGTGACTAGCAATAGATCTGAGAGCTAGAAAAGCCACTTCTGTTTTCCAAAAAGTGAGAAAATCTAGATGGAGACATGTAAAAATGTTTAAGTATATTTTTCGTAAGAGTTTGTGTTTACCCTTCTGTACAATGGAGTTTCAACACTTGAAATCTCAAGACACTGAACTGTGAAAGAGAGCACTGCAGAGCTGGATGGCTTCCTCACATCATTTGGTGTGATTGTTTGGGTTTTTTTCTTTTCCCTTATATAGCTGAAGTGGAATATGATCAATCCTTCAGGTTAAAACTTCCTCAATTTTGCTTCCATTTTGTGCATAACTTTTCATGTGCTTCAGATTATAGCAAAAAATGTTTTAGATAGCTGTGTAATCATTAACATTCAAATTGTGCTGCCATACACAACATTCATTTTAGTCTTTGAGGTAAATGTGCATGCCTGAATTTTCAGATGCCTAAACTTGTAGTAAGCATCTTAAATCAGTATTTAGGCACACACTGATTTATAGACGTGCTTTGGTGCATTTCAGAACTGTGAATGTTCCCTGTACAGCTGTGAATCAGGAACATTTATCTACCTCATTGTGAATTGGTAGCTAGGTATGAGTTATACTAATTCTTGAGTTTTGACATTCCAGTGGTTTCTTCCATGTGCAGGTTATCCTTATTGATATTATAAAACAAACAATTGGAAAACTCTTTTTCAGACTTGGAGGAAAAAGGAGGTGTACTCTTAATCTAAATCCTGCCTGAAAATGAGAGGATTAAAGATCAATCTTCTGTGCTCAGTTAGCCAAGAAACATATTCAGAGAGAAATTATCTATAAATGACACTAAAGCTCTGCTAAATTACACAGCTAGGTATTTTCTTATTAGATTATTTGGCTGATGCTCTTTAGTCTGTATAGCTTGCACTAGCAAGCTTACAATTCAATAAATCTTTTCATTTTCACACAAGAGAGAGATAATGCAGAACACTTCAGCACAGGGTGTTTTAAACACCTGGTCATGACTCAGTCATTTGTGCTATTCCTTGAATAAACTGGAGTAGCATCAGCTATCCAGAGGAGGGCACTTGTGGCCCTCCAGTCA
>NW_009746235.1:0-1195 GCF_000703405.1 Apaloderma vittatum | reverse complement strand
CCCCATTTCCTCCAGATATGTTTATAAAGTATAATAGTATTCCATAATAACAGTTGCAAAGGAAGACGATTTTGGTGGTTTTTTTTTTTAATTTGATGAGGGCTTTAATAACTTCTTTGTCTTTTTTTTTTTTTTTTAGTTCTATCTGTCCCTTTTAAAAATCATATAGTAACCAGAGATTTTTAAAATTGTATGAGTTTGTCTTTAAAGCATAGTTTCTGGACTGAATTCTACGTTAAAGATGCAACACTGAATTAGAGAATAAATAATTTGCTAGGAATTTTTGAAATTTAAACTGAGTTTAATAAGAAAGAAGCACAAATAAAAATACTGCAACCTAGGTCCAGTCTGTTACATCTAATGCCATAACTAATTTACATAACTTGTTTAAGCAGTGACAATGAGGTGGCAAGGATAAGATGTTCTTTCTGACCGTGTCTTCCCTAAAAAGATTTATTATCTACTTAAAAAAAAACTTGAAGAGAAGGGAAGATACAAGAGAAAACCAAGACCTCTAATGTGCTCACGCCGCTTATCCAAAAGATTTGAGAAACACTTATTGCCATTCCCATCTTTGAGAAATGAAACTTGAGATCCTGTAAATTGAAACAAAGTATGAAAGCTTAAAAGCAGTCCACCACTTCTTCGCTCAGTGGCCTTGAAATAATGAAAGGTTGAGATCGGTGATCATCTGTCTCTATAATTTCAGTCACAATTGACAAACACAATTTAGAAACTGCCAGGAAGTGAAATTGATCACACTCCCTGAGAAAGGAGTATCTGACTCCTACAATTTCTTTACCCTACTACAACAGCAATGAAATTCAACCGGTTTTGTGGTTATCCTTATGAAGTCACTGCAACTTGCATGTCGATTCACTTTTATGTGATTTTCATCTACACCAACTCAAAATTTTAAAAGTATGAAATTTAGCTAAGGGAAAAATCAGAAAATTTGCATGCAATTATCTCTGAGGTTAAAATTGTTAAAAGCTTGTGAGTATCAACAGCACAGTCTTGATGACATTGAATACCTGACTTATAATAATATTAATTAATTTTTAAAAACTAATGAATCTTTTTCATACCAGCCTGATAAGACGGACTTCTCCATGGACATTCCTTTGTCACAAGGGAGAAGCTTGCCTGCCTTTATGAGGTTGGGAGCTATGCTGGCAGTGGCATATGCCTCCGA
>NW_009746234.1:0-1184 GCF_000703405.1 Apaloderma vittatum | reverse complement strand
GAGGTGTCCCTGCCCATGGCAGGTGGTTGGATCTAGATGGTCTTTGAAGGTCTCTTCCAATCCCAGGCCAGTTCTGTGATTCTGAGTTAGATGCTGCAGAAGCTGAAAGTCAAACATACATTGCAACATCGCTGGCCCACCACTCGCTTTTTGGATGGAGACGGCTGCACTTTTGCCCTAGAGAGCAGCCAGAGCCTTTTCCAAACACATTTTGTAAACAGAAATCCTAACAATGCCTCCTGCAAAGAGCTAAAGTCCTCTTTACTAGGCCAATAATCCAAGTGGGATTATAAAAAGTGGGAGATACTTACCTTAATACTGAGGAATGGGTTCCTGCAGATTGTTTTCTGGGGCCGATTCGGGTAGCTGCTCTTTGTAGCGGTACTTGTCATTCTGTCAGGTCTGCTTTACCCGCCTGCCAAAATAAATCATTCAGCACAATGCTAAGTTGCTCTGCCTCAATTCATCTTGCTCAGCACAGCAAAATCCTGTCGTGCTTTGCGAACACCCACACAGCAGGCACACGGTCGTCATAAGCAATTATTAATTATTCCAGTTTTATCATTTTCTCATAGCGCTTTGCTTCTGCAAAGCAACAGAGCAGCACGAAAAACACTCACAGGCTAATCACCAGGTCACCTGAGAGCTTAAAAATTATCAATTATTTCACTTCAAAGCAAGAAAGCAGTGATAGGTCAGGATCCTAGTCTTCCCAAATCCCACCCATATCCCAACATGACTGAGGTTGATGCTTTAAAACATAATCAAGGACAATAGTGTTTAAACATTATCTAGATAAGTCCTTGTTTAACTGCTCCACTTATCGTGGACATGAGCGATGAGGCAAAGTCTACCCTCAGTCAGTTGGCAGAAGAAACAAGACTGGGAGGGGTAACTGGTGTAGCTGATGGTTGTGCCATCATTCAGAGGGACCTAAACAGGCTGGAGAAATGGGCTTCCAGACGGACCTCAACAGGATGGAGAACCTCATAAAGTTCAGCCAGGACAAGTGCAAAGTCTTGCCCCTGGGGAGGAGCAATGCCTGGCACAGGCTCGGAGCCAACCAGCTCTGCAGAGAAGGACAACAACACTCCCTCATGGCAAGGAAAGTCAGTTGGGCTGAATTAGAGGAATGTTCTCATGATCTCCAGAGGTCCCTTCCAACTTCAGCCATCCTGTGATCC
>NW_009746233.1:0-1191 GCF_000703405.1 Apaloderma vittatum | reverse complement strand
TTATTTTATTCAGCCTTAAGAGGTAACAGTAAGATTCTTAGCTGCTCATAATTGATGCAGTTCTGAAGATAAACTTGACTCTGCACTAACACTATCAAGCTAAAGCTGGTTAGAAATGATTAAAAAAAATAATAATCAGGAAATAATGGTAAGCGTCTGGTCTCGTCCCTCTTAAAGTCAGGGAAAGTCCCTTGCTCACATCAGTCATTTTAGAAATAGTTCCTACTGTGAAGACAGTAGGGAGACTAATCAGTGCACAGCGAGGGTTTTAATTGTATGATCTAAGTCCAACTGACTTTGAACACAAGTTTAAACGAGTTTTCTTGTCGTAAACACTACACATCAAACCAGTTGTTAAAGAACATCTGCCCAGATTTGCAGTTCCACGCTAGTCAGTACGGCAGCGCAACGCAGAAGAAAACTACGTGCTCTCAGACAGGCTCTCCAGAGCACAGCTCCCTGCTGCTGCCTTGCATAACACCCTTCTGGAAGGGAGCCAGTGCTGCAACTTGATGCAGATCTTTACTAACACACGGATCTCAAACGAGAATTGAGCGAAACAAAATAATTAACTGGGTTTTGCCGCTGAATAGAACTTGGGAAACAAATTGTGAGATCAAACTAAGTTATTAGGTTTTGTGGGGTTTTATTATTATTTAATATGAGAATCTAGACAGAAATTAATGATTGGAGATACAACAGAGGATCTGTCATTGAACAAAAGAAGAGAACAAACAAAGCATTTTCCAACTTTGGAGCCGCTATACCACTACTAAAGGGAATTTTTAGCTGCAAAAGCAGATAATATGTCAGAGAAACTCATATTTTAGGGAACTGGAAACATAGTTTTTACTCTATGGTTTTTCCACAGTAGTGTATTAATGCAGGAAATTGGCTTCCAGATGCTTTAGATTTTTGCTGAAAGTATTTGGACTCGGTTCATTGGGGTATCCAAGATACCTGCCCAAGGCTGCCTGTTTAATCAGACTTTGTGGGACCTACATCCTCATGGAACACAAGCTAGAGGCAAGGCAGGAATCACCAAAGTGCCTGGTGCTGTTTGAATTATCCTATGTTATTATGCAAAAGAACTGAGATATTTCTGACAAGATTATGTGAAAAGGAAAAAAAGACCAACCCAACATAAAAATCACAAGCAAATTTTCTGCAGCAGAGCTTTGCAGTTTCTTT
>NW_009746232.1:0-1190 GCF_000703405.1 Apaloderma vittatum | reverse complement strand
CCCTTCCAACTCTGACAATTCTATAATTCTAGGACACTTTCAGAAGATTTTTCTTCAGATCTCTCATGATTGTCATCAAGTACACAAAAGAAACAGATAGCTGAGCTAGACCTGGTTAAACAGTGGCAATGACTTCTACATCACAGGGTAGGATTGCTCTGCCTACCATTTGCTTATCAGCCATCTCCAGTATAGTTTAACAGCATTCATAAGATCTTTAAAGGTCAGGGGGGAGCAATAGAAATAGAGCAAAAGACAGCAAGTAACGAGAGAGAAGATTTCTGACAAAAAAAAAGTCAGCCACAGCAGACGCTTTCACAACCTTTTACGTTTTATTGCACTAATACGCGGACAGGCAAAAAATGACTCAATTGTCACTGCTGAAGCCAAAAGCAATGAGATTCAGGAGAGGCCCCTGTGTTTCACATGCTGTTCTGCATCTATTAAACACTCCGAAACAATAGGAGTTTCTGCTGTCTTTGTAAAGAAGATTTGAAGGGAGCTTTTTTCTCCCACTCTTTTTTTTCTGCCATCGTATTGAAAACATTGAAATAATATGTGAAAAGTTTCTTCAAAGCCTCTGTTGTCTGTCAAACTTATTCTTAGCTGTTTAACACATATGAAACATCTAGTGTTGGAAAATACAAACAAGGTATTTTTAAATTTATATTTAAAGAAACAACCAAGCAGAAAATCCATTATAGTGAGCAAGAAGTGATGAAAGAAGGAAGAAAGAATCATTTGTTTTCTGAATTATGTTGTCTTGGATTTTTTCACCCTTTGTCTCTCATTTCTGCTTTAATACAGCGTACAAAAAAGTGCATCAGGAGGGGTGAGTTGCTACCATGTACCAGTTGATCATCTACAACGTTAAAATATGCCTTTGGTAGATGAACCATTTAAATACAAATCTTTCAGAAGGCTTATATATACTATTTACCACAATAAATATAAGAAGTAACATGACATTAAGCTGTGAAGCACTCAGTATTTTTTTACAGTACACCAATACCTGGCTTCAAGCCTGGTGTTAGCAGCAGAATTTTGGGTTTTTTTCGTCATGGGTCGGCTTACCTGACATCAGGGATGCTTGCAAGAGTTGGGGTATGCGTGTTGCAAAGGGGGAAAGAATCTTAGCACAGGAGTTAGCAGGGCTCATCAGAAGAGCTTTAAACTAGACTTGAAGAGGG
>NW_009746231.1:0-1192 GCF_000703405.1 Apaloderma vittatum | reverse complement strand
AGCAGATTAAGGGACATACTATTAGAGAAGCACCCACAGCAGGTAAGAAAAATGTGATTCGGTAAGTTTTGTGATTTAAGTTAGCTGCCAGATTGTACTTGACAATCTGCCCTCATTCCTAATATCAGCCTGATCTTAGTGGTGTGTTTTTATCATGAATTCTTATTGACAACATAAACCACTGGCACAGTGAAACCCTGTTATTATCCACAATCTCAAAGGGTGATTTTACAGTACATGTAGAAGATTGAATGTCATTTGGTTCTAGTGTGGGGTTTTGTGAAAGACCTTTGTATTTTACAGTCGCTCATAGTAACTGTCATGTACCGGATCATGAAATTTTGCAAAAGTGTATTTCAGAAATAATATTATTGTGGACTCAGTGGAGAAGGTACTTGCTAGCTTTTGTGATAATCAAGCATGAGAATAATTCTGGTTTTGTAATGGATATAGCAATGTACCTGAAAATGTATTTCCCGTTACATACAAACCTGTATGCATTTTAAAGGACTTACTTCCATGCACAAATACATGTGTGCCCTGTGTTGGCTGGAGAGATCATGAATTATAGGATCACTGTCCTGACTTCCAGTCAGGACTTTAAATTAAAATAGTGAGGACAGTGGTCAGCCAGCACCATCAAAAAGCCAAGTCATGGATAATCAAGGGAAAAGGATGGGAAAAGGCCTAAATTCAGCCAGGCTGTGAGAACAAGGTGAGAACAAGATCGGCAGGTTTATAGAAATGCCCAGGAGTAGTTGTTAGCTATAGCAACATAGAGAGAGAGTGAGAAGCATTTATCAGCCTTGATAAGCTGAGGGTAGATTTCATGGGGTTAGTGAAATAATCTTAGGAGAAAGCAGCTGGCTTGTTTGTGGAAGCAAACAGCAAGCAGAAGTAAAGTCCAAGGAGCTGAGCAGGTAATTGGAGACTGATCAAGTGTCATAAGAGTTAAAGAGAGCCCACATAAGCAACAAACAGTGAAAGAGTAGAGAGACTGAAGCAGAGACAGATAACAATAAACATCAGATTTTCCAAGGTTTTTCCTGCCTTATGTAACCAGGAGGTGTCTGGTGCAGAAGGAAAAAACAAAAACATAGATTTGGAGCAGGGATAAAAAAACCCAAACTGTATCAAAAAGTTCATATCTGACCAGTAAAATCTTGAATGACCCCTGAGAGAAAAAAAAAAA
>NW_009746230.1:0-1143 GCF_000703405.1 Apaloderma vittatum | reverse complement strand
ATTCTGTGATCCTGTGATTCTGTGATTCTGTAAGAATGAAGGTTATGCAAGGATTGTAAAGAAAGGAATTGTTTAATTAAACTTGAAGATTTCATTGGAAAAGATCATTATAAGTTATTTTTCACTGTATGTCTTCACTAATTTTTTTTCAGAACATTAAGGTTACAATAACCCTACCTTTAAATCATGGGTAGACTTATAAAAGGCCTGGGTTTGCTTTCTGAGTTTTCAAATGATTCTTTAAACAAGCCCCTTTGACACTACAAACATTTGACCCTTTTAGCAGTTTCTTGGGCTTATTTTTGCCAGTCTGGTTATTTTTATTTCTGCCCTTAAAACATTATTGTAGTAAACTTCTGGTTTTTTCCCTGTTTTAATTTGTACTGTCTTGCGTATTTTCCAGGAGTAAATCAATTTGTCTCTTTCCTTGTGAATCCTTTCACAAATAAGGTCCAAGAAACAATTATTTATAGTGGCTCAAAAAGTAGAATCTGTGACTAGATCCATACCAGCGAATAAAGCAGTCAGATGTCCATTACTGGCTGTAAGAGCAATTGAATTGGAGCAGTCATGGGAGACTCCAGCATCCAAGCTCTTTGCCCAACAGTAGAACGAGTCCTCTTCCACACAGCATATTGGAAGCTGTCCCTGACTTACTCATTGACGCAGACAACTGCCAAGTCAAAGTGTTTGCTAACAACTGAGCGGAGTCTATGATCTCATTCCAGAGCTCAAACCTTTGCCTTATCCTGGTTTAGTACACCAGTGGAGCCGCAGCCGTATCACGTTTCACCGTGATGTTGACTTAGTCTAGTATGATTTGTCTGTCTCGTTGTTACTGTCTGCCCTTCAGGGTCTGTGGTTGTCTCCACCATCTCACTCACCTCCTTTTGGTCAGATGGTTGGTGGCATAGCACTAGCAGTGTACCTTTCCTTTTAGCGTGCAATGAAATCCTGCAGTACAACACAGCTGTTGACACATACTCTGACATTACACTCTCTTTAGCGTTAATATGTAAATGCATATTTACAGGTACTCAAGTACTCATCTTGTACAAATGTTATATTTACATGTTAGTGTTCCACTGAATAACTTCTTTTCATCAAACTTACATAATGCATATTACATTTTGTTTATTTTTT
>NW_009746229.1:0-1174 GCF_000703405.1 Apaloderma vittatum | reverse complement strand
AGTGACTGCTTCCATTGTTAATCAGATTTGAAACTGGTGGGTTTCAAATTTTTAGTTTTTACTTTTACAATCCTCCTTTTTGCAAAAGTTTGCTGTTTTCTATGCATAGTTCTGTCTCTGCCTGTCCCTTCTTAGGCTTGAGGAAAGACTGTGAAAACTCCAGGCCTGCTCACTGATCTCAGCCCCTTAGACAAGTTTTCAAGTACACATGGGTTTGTGTTGTCTGTAGCTAATAGATGGTTTTAAGTAAAAATCTATCCTGAAATTTACCATATGATTCCCATACACAATGTTCTTCATAAAGGAAGTGTTATGAAGAAAACCAGGTACAGACAGCAGCACGTGCATCGCTTTATTATTCTACTCTTCCATTACTCTAATTTCTCAGACCAATCATGCCATTAGCTTCTCTTTCTCACTGCTTTTTAATGGATGAAGGCAGCCTTCGGCAATCAGTGGCTTAGCAGGTGAGGTTCTGGGATTTTTAAGCCAGTTTAGGTTGGAGTCAATAGGCTCCTTCCCTCACCTCTGTGATCCCACTGTGAATCCATTCAGAAAACTGAATAGAAGGGACGGGTTTCCTGGCAGTCTCTCCCTGACTTAGCTTACCCTTCATCAGAGGCCTGGGCCAACACACAAGGAGGGAGGGTTTCAGCGGGGTCACCTTTGATCAATTTAAACAATTGTAGAATCACAGCACCAACTCCTTATTACTCAAGATTATAAATCTGGAACTACTGGGAGAATGAAATTTTTCACATTAGGGTGAGTCTTATTCCTTTTTCTCCTCAATTCAGAAAATTTCCTACATTTTGAAACTGACTCCTGGAAAAAATAAGGACAGCTAGTTAAAAGAGCTAGGCAAAACTCTTTATTGTTGTGAAGCTGCAGTATGTCAAGTTTGCATATATTGTATTTTTCAGTTCTCAAAGAACTTAAAGTCATGGAAAATGCCACATTCTTAACACAGTGTTAACTTTGTCTTGTCGCATGTTAGTAGTTTCTGGGAAAGACTAAAGAATGAATGGAGATCACTGCAGCTCAAACTAAGGACTAAGAACAACAGAATGCTCTGTTCATCTAAGTGAGGGACTCTCCAGATTCTCTTTGCTGCTGCTTACATGCCCTCACCACTTTTAAGCTCCTGATGGATCTCTGCACTCTAGTTTGTACC
>NW_009746228.1:0-1195 GCF_000703405.1 Apaloderma vittatum | reverse complement strand
CTGAGCCCTGCACCCATCCCAACACCATCCCCGCACCCAGCTCGGCACCATCAGGTGCTTGAGTTGCTCCCAGAGCTGGCCCAAGCCCCTCAATGGTCTGGGCACCCCACGAGAACCTTAATGACAGCACAACCCCCACGCTACTTCTCCGTGCAGGAGGAAAAAAGCTGCTCATGAGGGAACCCACATGAACCCGTGGTGTTGCCGGGGGGACTGACCGACGCAACTACCTGATGGTCAGGTTCTCCATGACCTCCGGGAAAGCCTCCAGCTCCTCCCTGAGCTCCTCAAAAGTGATGGAGCCGCTGCGGTCCTTGTCGGCAGCCTCGAAGAGAGCCAAGGTGAGGTCTTCCAGGCGCTCCTCGGTCAGGGCGATTGCGCTCTCCCGCAAGCACCACCGCAGCACCACGCGCAGCTCAGCCGGGTCGATGGAGCCGCTGCCTGTGCGGGGCGAGAGCGAGGATCCCGATACCCCCAGCACCCTGTCCACACCCTGGGTTTACCTTCATCTTGCACCGTTCATCCACAACTCACCTCCTTTTATTCCAGAAATTGACTCCATTTAAAGCAGAACTCACCTCCCTTGAATCAGAAATCACCTCCCTTCCTTGCACGTAGGCTCTTTGGGAGGAACCCATGCCCAGCCAGAGCACAACCATCATTGCTTATAAATCACATGAGGGGTGTTTTTTTAAAAAATGGGCAGTTTACCCATGGCAGAGCTTGCAATGCGACACAGACGCCCTTATCTGGCAGCCAGGCATGAGAGCAAACCAGATAGGCAACGGGCTCGGCTCTTCAGTCCTTCTGCCAGCGGTTTATGCCCAAGCAGGTCAGAGCAGGAAAAGCAGCTCAAAGAAGAGCTTTGCTTTCGGTACTCCCAGCTCTCCCGGCCGATGGAGGAAGAAGCGAGCGTGCTGAGATTCACAAGTATCAATGGGACTGAAAATATAAAATCCTGAAAGGGGAAATGAGCAAGTTTTGCCTTGTGTTTTTCTCCCTTTTCATGATAGGAAGTCCAAACTGAAGGGAAAATCCTCACGGCTCTGAAATTAGTAATAACTACATTTCCGACAACAGTTTTATCTTGAGCTCAACTTCCTCGATCAGCCAGTAACTACTGTCTCAAATTTTCTCCGTATCTTTTAGTATCAGCTAGAAAGGAGAAAGTGATGCAGATGAATAAGCAGAGGAA
>NW_009746227.1:0-1188 GCF_000703405.1 Apaloderma vittatum | reverse complement strand
GGCCTGGGCCGTGGCTGTTAGAAGGGAGGCCGAGGGTGACGGGGTTTGCCTTCTTACAACAGTCTTCCCCTTGCGCCACCCTCCTGCCACATCTTTGCTGTAAGGTCTGTTGTCAGGAGTTCCCACATGGATGCTTCTGGCTGCTGCCCGATGTGGGCACAGCTGGTCGAGATTTTCAGGGGGGAAAAAAAAAATTAAAAAAAAATCCCAAAGAATGAATAAAGTTGAGCACATCCAAGGGGGGAAAGATGTTGCAAGAATGGTGGTGGTACTAAAACCAGAGTTAAATCTCTTACCTGTAAAACCAGAACTCGCACCTGCAGGAAGCAGAAGCAGGGCCGTGTAGTCGCTGCGTGTGTCTGCTCCCGTTTCCTGGGCATGGCGCGCTGTGGGCAGAGAAAGATCTGAACAAAGTCGTCCTCAGCAGCCCTCCACTGCCCCCAGACCGGGCAGGTGTCTGCGCTGGCAGAAGCCTGCAGGAATAACGAAAGCTCCAGCTCTGTAGTGACTCTCCCCCCGTTCCCAGTCACGGAGGTCCCGATGCTGTTGCTTGGGCACTGCTGCCGTTCAGTGACCGCTCCTAATGCGTCCCGTCCCGGTGAGTGTAGAAAATGGTTTATTTCCTTTCTAGAAACGTGTGACATATCTGAAAATTTACCATGTTTCCCCGTAATCTCTAGTTTTAGGAATTCCAATTATGATAATTGCCATAATTTGTCACGCAAGATTTCATTAAACTGACTTTTCACTGTGCGCTCTTCTCCCCTTGTTTTTTGGTCTTTCCGTGCGCTGACTTGCTGAAACTGAACTTGAGTCCATTCTGTGAGTAGCAGAAAAATTCAGACTGTTCTAAAAGCATTTGAATTTTGCATGGTAATTTTTTTTATTCTCCCCACCCCATGAAGATGAGCACAGAGCAACAGAGGTGCTAGAAGAAAATTGGTAAACTAGACCCTTAAAGTCAATCCTAATTCCTGTCTGCGAGGTCATGGTACAGGTGCCTTGCAAAGAAACGCTGAAAGATGGTTGGTGTAAATAAGATTTTCATATTTAAAAGATAGCATTTAGAGTTCCCTTTCAGCTGCCTCCTTTCAAGGGCTTAAAGATGGAAAAGCTGAGTTTGTGTTTGAGAACGCTGGTAACTCTGTTGCTGGAGGTAGGCAGTGAATACATTTTCTAAGGATACCT
>NW_009746226.1:0-1189 GCF_000703405.1 Apaloderma vittatum | reverse complement strand
CCGGCAGGTTTGTCTGGAAGGAGAAAGGCCTTTAGTCAGAGGGCAATACACGCCTGTGAAATTAATCCTCAAAGTTCTTGGACCTCATGTCTCGGGGTGTGGTTTCTACCAGCGTGGTGAGCCCTGTCAGCTCTCAGGCTGAAAGCAACCAAGAGCAAATGTGCCTGAGAGCAGCAGAAGAGCACTGAGCTGAAGTTCCTACTTCGTCCCACCCTTCCTACTCTTTCTCCTTGCTCATGTCTTCGCGCTCTTGCCTACTCGAGCCTCTTCTAGCGTTTTTCCTGTGAGCCAAATGCCAAAGCAGCAGAACCGTTGGTGACATGAAAATAGTTTCCTGCAGGTTCAATACTTTAAAGAGGCACTTGCTAGCAAAAAGGGAGGGCGAAGCCAGGCAGGAGCGGAGCAGGAGAGTGGTAGAGAAGCAGGGAGTCACCAGATGGGTTCAGCTGCCTGTGGAGCTGAACCCCTCGGGTGGGGTTGGCGATGAAAACCTGCTTGCAGAAGGTGAAGGACTTGTCTCCTTGGCTTACCTGTCCCCGGGCAGCTCTCCTGCCAGCTGCACTCATATGGCAAAGTAAGCTGTTGGAGCTTTTCATCCTGGCCAGAAGAAATTCCCTTTGGAGGGGAGGAGATGCAGCCGTTTGCTGGTTTTGTGATCTGAAAGCAGGGCACTTCTGGCAGCAGCAACATGCTTCAGCTAAAGCTTTGCTGATCCTTGACATTTCCCAGCTTTTGCTTCACAGTATAATAGTTGCCTAATCGTATGAAAATTTTCAGTGTCTCTTCTTTGTACTGGAAATAAAGCATATTTATTTTTTCTTTAGCCTTTAGGCCTTTTCTGGAGCTTGCTGTGCTACAATAGTACAAACATTCCAGCTCTACTAGTTAATGCTGCAATTACGATAGAGCTGTTCTTTGCCTAAGAAGAGAACTTGATTAATAAGTTTGGCTGCTACCTAAGGCTTTCCTAATGGTTGCAATGAGGATTTAGAAGATACTCATTCACCTGTATCTTGCCAAGCCACAGGAGGAGCTTGAGCTGTCTGCAAAGTGTCCCCGAGCAATCCTGTTCAGTTTACGCTCAGTAGATTTTCTTTTGGCCAGATGGAGAAGTGAAGGCACTTGTAATTTGACGGGGAGGTTATGTTCTGCAGAGGGAGGAATTCTTTGCTCGGCGTGTTCCCTTTGT
>NW_009746225.1:0-1178 GCF_000703405.1 Apaloderma vittatum | reverse complement strand
TGGCGGCCGCCTCGCTGCGGGGGAGCCCTTCCTCTGCGTGTCTGCCCCTCTTGTTTTACCTTCTTTTGTATAACTTCTCCGACACTTGGGCAGAAGAATGGCGGAGCCTTAAGATGGTTCAGGGCCTCTTGGCGTAATAACAGGCACTAGTGACAGTTTGCCCTGGAGACCATCTGCTGTCTCGCTTGCAAGTACCTGGGCTGTTTCTGGAAACGCGTGAAACCACTTCAACAGTGGCCTATGTGGAAAGAAGCATTAATCACAGTAGGAGCTAGTAACTGGGTGATTAATGGCTGGCACTCACAGAATTCGATGAAGCTTTGAAGTGTGGCTTTCAGGGTGGAGCCGTGTTGGTGAGGCCCTGGCTCTCCTTGGGGCTGTGTAACTGGGTGACCAGCAGCGCCAGAGGGTAGTAAATTTGCGCTTTTGGGCAACAAATAGTCATTAGGTTGGTGTAAGGTACAAGTGTGCCCTCCTTCCCTGCCAGCCTGGGTGCTCTGGCAGCTGTGTTGAGCCAGTTCAAGCAGCTGATCTGGGAAAAGTTGAACACTTTGTAGTTATTTTTTTATCTGGCTGAGCTTTCTTGGGTCACTGAAGGACCACTCCTGACTTAGAGTAATTATTAGCTAACTTGACTTTCCCCCCTCCCCTTTAGTGGTAATTTAACATGTGTCTTCCCAAACTGTTACAGTGGAGATGGCAGTCTGGGGTGAGTTATCTTTGGTCTCTATGGGGCTTTTTTTAGCCCTGTTGAGTCTAGAAAAGAATGTTTAGAATACAGTCTTAGCGTGACATTGTAAGGTTTCAATTAATGTTTTATCCAGACTGTTATTTCTTTGCACTTAAAGTGGACTGTGAATCGATCTGGACAAAGATATTCTATCGCTAGATGGCTACGTGTGCTTGTAGCATTTCATACGTGGAATAATGCAAATGATTATAAGGCCATAGCGTATTTTACAGTTTTACTGACATGAATCTATATTTCCTGGTAATGAGTAAATGAAAGGGTTGCAGAGGTCAGTATCTGAAGGTTATTGCTGACTCTCTCCCCATATGCTCTCTGGGATGGGATTCCCAAACTGTCATTCATGCCACTCCTAAGCGGTGCATAGCTAGCTACAAAGCTAAGAGCTGCTGCTGGCAGTAAAACAGAATCACAGAATGTTAGGGGTTGG
>NW_009746224.1:0-1166 GCF_000703405.1 Apaloderma vittatum | reverse complement strand
AAAAAAAATACTAGCTGTAAGGAAATTAAATAAAATTTAATATTAATTTAGACTGCACTTCCCTAAAGTATAAACAATCTAAAAATTGCAGGCTGGTTATGGTATCAGAAATCTTTAAGAACAAAATTAAAAAGAAAACAAATACAAAAATGTTACCCATTCACCCTCTACTTGTTTCTGACTTCTCACCTCCACAGAGGTGCTGCATACAGAATCTGTGCTACTACTATATTGTCACCAAAAATCTCCATTCATACATCTGTATAAGGACTTAAGAAGTAATTTTATATTTCAGAGAAGCTACACTCAGTCTTAAAATGTCAGTATAAAAAACATGTTAGTGCTTTTTCTTACCGTGATCATTAACATAAAACTCATACATCGTTTGACTGGTGCCAGGGGGTATTTCTGGTAAGTCTAAATTGTCATCATGAGCTCTAATGAAGGCTTCAAGTTTATCTCTGCATTCCAGCTCCAGAAGGGCACCTAAACTCCACATTATTGCAAAGCAGAACAATTTCTGCAGCTGAGATACAGTTGATAAACCAACTCCTTCCTTCGATGGAATTAAACCCTCCAGAATATTGATAGACTGAAAAGATTTAAAAATATTGTCCGTTAAGAAAACACTACATAATCACTTTTTATTTTTAGATGCATATGCATTTGCATTATTTATACGTAATCATAACGTTATCAAAATCATAATCTGGAAATCAGTACAGGCTACCAAAGAACAAATAAAATTCAGTATTAGAACACTCAAGAAAATAGATCAAAGATATCACACATGCAATCTACATGGATAAAATTTTCAATGCTACTGAAGTAATTTGATCCTCAACTCTCCTTTTAAATTATGCCTTTGCAGTAACCTATGTATTATAGGGTAAGAGAACAGCTTTTAAAGGGGTTTTAGTGGGATATTCACAACTCCAAGAGTAGACAGGGTCTAGCCATTTCTTTCCATCTTTTAAGCATGGAAGAATTTTCAGCACCTGTCTAATATATTTTATCTCAGTTATAGTCAATTAATGCATCTATCACATTAACTTCTATTTTGTTTCTTTAAAAAATAAAAATATCCTATCTTGTGATTAATTCATTCTGTTTCCTAATATCCAATCTAAACCTCCCCCTGCACAACTTGAGGCCATTTCCTTTTG
>NW_009746223.1:0-1179 GCF_000703405.1 Apaloderma vittatum | reverse complement strand
TCTCCTTCAGAGTATCCATTTCAAGGGAGTGAAATAACATCAAAAACTTATCCAAGCTTAAGAACTAGAGTCAAGAGCTACTAAAAGATGTTCCTAAAATTTCTGCCTGGCAGCTTAGTAGGCTGCTGCAGATTGTAATAAACTTTGAAGTTCCAGCTTAAGCACTTTGCACCTGCTCTGGTGTAGCTGAAAGAGAGATCCTAAGAACTACAGCTGATAATTCTACCAAGGATCATCATTCAGATGTTTCTATCAAGAATAACCACTGTTTAAAGTTGGCTTTGCAAGCCAAATACAAAGCATGATCTTCATTTATCTTTATTTCATTCTTATTCAGAAAACTTACTGGTAGTTGCTCATTAGTTGAGAGAGAAGTTGTAACTAAGTTCTTCAAAATAATAGTGCCTTTCAGGTATATCTCCTCAAAAATAACCAAATGAACAAGGAGGTTGAGATGAAGATGACAAAAATTTACAAGACAGTACCAAGGAGAAGCTGGCTACCGCAGAGGAGGCCAGAAGCAACAGAAAAGGATATGAAAAAGGTGTAATACAAACCATACAATATCAGAATTCAAAGAAAAAAAGAGTGAAAATACCTGGGGGTTCTAGTACTTTATTTTATAACTTCTAATCTCAGTGAACTCTCATTCTTTCTCCACTACATCAACAGTTTGATTGCGTTTCCCTGAAGAAAGGTCATGCTGATGACACAGGAAAATGGCATGATGTGGAGTGTTTTAAGTCCAGAGGGTATATATGCCAAAAGAACAGTGGTGAGTTCTATATCGCTGATTGTGAAATTCAGAACACAAGGATTAAAATCACTTTTCTTGTTTAACATGCTTTAGATCAATTAATTTTTTGTTCTTTTTTTTCAGGTAAAGATCATTAAAATCTAAGGGCCCATCTTGCATCCCAGTGTTACTTATCAATGTTTTGGAGAAGGGAATGACAAATAAAAAAATCAGAATTTAGGAAAGCAAAATTATTTTATTTTTAAAAGTGCAATTAAACGGCTAAAACCCACAAAAATTTTAATTGCATAAGTTTGTAACGATCTATAGATTAGCATAACCATTTTACATTTATCCAAATAAAACTGATAGTCACAAAACTGCTAATCCACAAAGAGTATTTTGAAAACATGCAGGGTAGATGTGTTATTTTTGACTGATGA
>NW_009746222.1:0-1185 GCF_000703405.1 Apaloderma vittatum | reverse complement strand
GATGGCCTGCATTCTCCAGGGGGGTGAATTTTGGAGTGAAGTGGCCTGGTCCTCAAAGGGAAAAGTGGACAAGCCAGAGCACTGAGGGATGCTTTTGGCAGAAAGCTGGGCTTCTGCTTTTGGAAATGCCCTCCAAATGACCCTAAGCATACTGGCCACAAGCCAGTAGCTTCTTTACACTGCTGGCTTTTGTAAAATTGCATCCTGTGGGTTGTGCCTCAGTTTGCAACTCCTTCATCCCTTTATCCCTCACATTCACTTTGGATTTGGAGAACATCAAGTCCAGGGGAAACTGATTAGAAAAGACCCAGGTTTGAATCCTCCTTCCCATGACCACTGCCGTCAATGGCAAGAGCTGCTCCTTGTTTGTGAAGGAGCACGAGACTGAACGGTAGAGAACCTCTTCATGAACATGCCAGAGCTGCTGGCCTTTCCGGGAGCATGCTTTCCTTTCCACCAAACCCTGAGAGCTCAGCAGCATCTTCTGATCTTATTTGCTGGTCACCATCCAAGACATCTGTTTTGTGTTGGACACCCCCTATTCTTGAGCACAGCGGCAAAGTGGTAGAGATAAAATGGGGCACCATCCCATGCCTCAGCAAGAGCTGCCACCTTCCCTGAGCTGCTCTTTGTCCCACCTGCCTCTGTCCTTGCAGTAAATGAGGATCATGGCATAAACTTCCCCAAAACGTGGTACACCCTCCTACCACCCTTCTAGTTCTTCTAAGTATTGGTCTTTTACATCTCTCTGCCCAATAAGCCACTAACATTATAAACAATTTTAGGGAGCCTCTTTTATTATAAAAAGCGTCCTATTTTATAGCTAATTGTGATGTTCCTGTAAACAAAAGCAGACTTCATGCATGGTAAAGAGGCCCAAGCAACATCAGAGAAGCTTTGAATGCTTACTGCAGCTCAAGTTCTTTCCCCATATCCTCCCCCAGCCACCAAATCTGTAGTCATTCAATCAAGTGCCTTGGGATTTGGGGTTGGAAGGTGCTAGAAGGATGGCAGTCATCATTAGTATAATTATCAGACTTAGACATTATGCATTATTAATTCCAAATATTTATTCATTATTGTGTCCCAGATTAATGTAAGCTACTTGAGGCAAATCTATCTCTTATGGATGTATTAGTGAGAGAAATTCTGAAGTAGCAAAAACAAACAAACAAACAAACAAAC
>NW_009746221.1:0-1154 GCF_000703405.1 Apaloderma vittatum | reverse complement strand
TCTGTTCCACCCCCTTGCTGTGGTCATTGACAGCATGGAGGGAGTTCTTTGCTTCATTTGCCCATGTTAGAAAAGCTGTATTAAAAATATACCTGCACAGTTCCAAAGACGCTCAAAAAATCCATATCTGTGTCAAATGACGTCGTAAAATAACAGCCAGGTGTCCCTTCCTCTCTCTGGATATTCCCTGTGGATGGCAAGTGGAGAAAGGCAAGGCCAAGCCTGGCTGGCTCGGTGGACTTTATATGGTCCTAACTCTTGTTTGCAGATCGAATGGCTTTTCCACCTCTCTTGATTCCTGCATACTCTGAGCAAGGTTGAGATCTTTCACCCGGTGCAGAAAGAGACGGAAAGTGCAGATGTCACACCGTGAACCTCGAGACTTCAACAATTGCCACTAAAAGGTCAGACACCAACCACACTGGAGAGGGTCAAAGCAGACTCCAGCTGCCTTGTAGTGAAAAGAAAAGAGCGCGTTTATCGACTCTGAAAGAAAAATGAAGCTGTGTTGGCATCGTAGAGGTATCCTTTTCCTTGCAGTGTGACATTTCACGGTATCATGTTGCCTTCATTGCCCTTTTCTGTTTTACCAGCACACACCTGTCACTACGGGGGAAACTGGGAAAGGCTATGGAAGAGTCATAGTTTCCAGTTGAGGTTATTCCAGTGAATCCAGCATCATCCGTAATGCAGCCCTTGTTCCCACTGGTTTCCATAAAGCCTAGACTAACGCCTCAGACCTGTGCTGGTGTTGGTTTCAGCATCCTTTCCAGGTAGGTGCAGAGATGGCTGGTCCTTACTGATGAAGAAATGCACAGCAACTGCAGATCTGTGCAGACAGGTATTTACTTTTTTTGTTGGTTTTTTTTAAATATATTTCCAAGTAACTCTCCGGTGACCCAACTTGATAATATCCTACCAGTCATGGCTCAGATCCCTGCTGGAACTTGAGCCACCTCAGGAACAAAAAAAAGGGGAGATATTTCTGACTTGTGCAAACCTTTGCCAAGACCACGTGAGCCTGTTTCAGCTGTGTTCTCTCATTTCCTTCTGAGAAAATTAAGACAACTGTAAAGATTTAGGGCAACCATCCACCTGACTTGTCGTAGGCACATCCCCAGAGCTGAGTCTTCCACCCTTCTTTCCAGAAGCCC
>NW_009746220.1:0-1176 GCF_000703405.1 Apaloderma vittatum | reverse complement strand
GTGATTAATACTATATAGTGTGGGATTGTGAAGTTCATCTGTATGTCGACTTCAGTTCAGGGCCTATGATTGAGGCCCCAGCACTACAGGGGTACAACCTGAAGCCTTCTACTAACATAGGCAGTTTTTTGGTAATAGATTTCACGTAATTAGTTTTTAAGATTTCTCAATTTTATGTTTACTTGTTGGGAATCTAATCTTTAGTTTTAAATATTCAATGCTAGCATATAGACTCAAGCAGAATGTCTCACTGTTGGGGAGTATTCTCTGTGTGTAAACACAAAGTTTTGCAAAGGGCTAGGAGCAGCACAGTTTGGGGAGAGTAATTTCTTTGTGTCCACATGTGCAGTATCATTTTTGGCTATTCATGTATGCGTATAAAAGAATAAAGTTATGAAGAAATCTTTGATGGAGACTGAGAAGCCTTTGTCTTTGAGCATCTTACAGTCTGATTGTGCAGGGTGGAGTGCAAAAGTAATCAAGATACAGATAAACCTGATGAAGCTGTGTGTATATTGGTGGGGGAAGACATTGGCAAGACTGGCATTGGATACTTGATCTACTGAGCTATATTCTCTGTCATTTTTTATTCTACACAGGAGAAAGTTTATTGCTCAGCTGTTGACACATGAAGCGTCATGTGCATTTGATTATAGTAAAGCATCCCCTACTGTTGCCTGATCATTTTCCTTTGAAGATATGCATGTGTCTCCTGCAAGCAAATGATTTAAAAAAAAATCTCAGAAAATATGAATATAATTCTTTGCCATAAGCCAGGAAGCATTTCTGTAAGCACACAGGAAGCCTAACTCAGGTTCGTAAATATGATTGAGAAAAGCCACCTATAAAAACATCCAGTAAAACAAAAATAACCATATTTTTCAAGGTGAAGGCTGCTTTTTTTTTTCTTCCCAGCAATGAAAGCTTTCTGTTAATACTCTCTTCTGTATGTCATAATTTCTCAGCTATCCTCTCCTAATATGACCAGATATTATCCCAGAGACTTAGACGTACTATTATCTGGACAAAAGCTGTATGCATTGTGGAATTGGATCAGAACTAGGATTAAAAAATAAGGTCTGCAGTTACAGTGGCTGTACCAGGAGTGCACGTCTGTGTGCCAAGGTTGTCACAATAACCCCCAGCAGCACTACAGACTGCGGGAGGAGTGGCTGG
>NW_009746219.1:0-1183 GCF_000703405.1 Apaloderma vittatum | reverse complement strand
AAGTGCAATAAAAGTATTGTCTGGATATCACTCTACTTTGTTGCACCTTGGGATATATGTGTAATCTAGGCTCTTTGGAAATAATTTATCTGGACAAAGGACATTTCAAAATGAGATTTTTGCCACCAGATGTCAGTAGGAACTTAAAATATGAAACTTCACCCTTTGTATCATTATGGATGTTCACTGTATTTCAGAAGGAATATTTGCTTTTAATTTATAATGACTCCTTTGGACAGATGTTACCCGAATCCTAAGGAGCATCAATATGAAGGAGTTAACTACTGGAAACCTCAATATTTTAGTTTTTGGGGTTTTTTAATCTGCTCCAGTTCGTGCTATCAGATAAAACGAAATATTGCTTTTAGAAAGAATGTCTATAAATGCAAAATAATTTAAAGGAGTTCTGTTACATCAATTAGAGTATGAGTCCACTGACATAATTGTTTAAAATTATTTTAGTACCATTTCACACCATCGTTTAATATCATTGGGCAGCTGAATCTTTTTAATTCCTTAGGTGACAGTGACACCTGGTGTTTAAAAATGATAACGACCCACTGTTTTCTGTATTCTAAAGTCATTCGAATTAATTGGGTGAGGTGTGATGCATTTAAATGACAGCGAAGCAGCAGTTTTAATTATGAACGTCGTTTTATCTTCCAAGGACAAATTACCCTGTCTGTGTGCAACAGGCTTAGAAAGGCAAGACAGGAGGACTTGGAGAATGATAGAGGGTCAGTTTATGGAGGTCTTAAATTTGAGTTACGCTCAATACGCTAGAGAAAGAGGAAGGGGGCTTTTCTACTTGAGGTCTTATCATGGGAGGAGCGTTCTGTTGGACTTATTCTCCCTGTAGTAACTCTGACTGTCACCACTCTTGAAAAAATCCTCTGTACTTTAGGACTGTGATGTAAAATCCAAAGTCCAACAGCTCCTTTGTCTCAGGCTCTAAGAGGTCTAAGCCTTCAGGAGGCACAGGACACTACTGAAGGTCTAGGGTAGTGGTTAACACATCTGGCTTGCTGTCCTTCTAGCAGATAGTCATGGGAGACAGAATTTGGTTAGGGTTTTCCAGACAAAAAGGAAACTTTATGTTCTCATTGCTCTTTGAAAGACGAAGGCTCAGAGCCTAGCCTCACACGTCTCTGATAGTTTTCTTAATTGTATTGGTTTCCACTAA
>NW_009746218.1:0-1180 GCF_000703405.1 Apaloderma vittatum | reverse complement strand
TTATTTGACTCGATCTTTTGAATAAATTAGAATCAGGTAAGAGTCAGCATGTGGAAAAAGCTGAGAAGCAGCTTTCGAGACAGGCTCCAAGGGACAGCACCACGCAGCCCTCAAGATTTGAAAAGCTGGTTAAATATACTGCATGACTGATGAGTGAGTTTTAAAGAGTGGACAAACAAATAAAAACCAAAAAAAGGGAAAATAAAGAACAAGTAGGCCAAGCCAGGGGTACTTAATACCTTTTAGGAAAGAAATCTGATTAAGATGATGCCGTTCACAAAGTCTTTCTGCACTTACTTTGCTGCATTAGCCGCGACCAGGACTATTAAAATACCCACGTGGGGGAGTGCAGGAAGGGGCAGGACAGGGGTTGTTTACAGAACATACTGTCAAGGTTTTCTAAACACAATCAATTGTTGCTTCCCCATTTTTCAGAACTCCTTGGCTGTGCAGCACTGTAGTCAGATAAAAAGAGCTGTCAGCTCAGCTATCCCTCACTATGATTTAGGGTTTGAAATTATCCCTTAGCGTGCCGCTGTTCTAGACATACCCAGGGATGGTAAACTGAACTTCGGAGACCAATCCAAAAATGCTGTATTTCAAAATAAGTTTGCTAATGTTACCTGAAGTCTAAATTAGAGTGTTTTTAAATAAATTAATATGGAACGCTTTGTAAACTGTTTCACGTAAATGTTTATTCAATTAGGAGCTGGTCTTGCAAGCTCCACAGGAGTGATGCCTCGCCAAGCTAAAGCGACTCACAGACACTTGTGCAATCCTCTAATGTTACGCTCTTTCAAATCAGATAGTAAAGCTTGGCTCCAGTAAAAGAACAGACGGAAAGGGAGCTACCAAAGCATTCACAGCCAGTTCATCCACCTGAGAAGAGCTCCACAAGATTTCTCCTGACCTGGGGTTTGTCTCAAATGACCTAGTGACACACCCAAGAGTAGGCGTCTCGCTAGTACAGCCCCAGGTATTTTGGAGCTTTTTGGGTCTCTGGAAGAAGCAGCACAAACAGATCTACAGGTGTACTCAAGGCCCGATCTTTACTAGTATTGTTCTTTTGTGAGCTGGTAATAAGATTTTATCGTGAGCCTACTGAAAAGTTTGTTGTTGTCTGTCTTATAAACTCCCTTTAAGTATTTACTAGGAAAGGAGCTGAAAATATAAAACATAA
>NW_009746217.1:0-1173 GCF_000703405.1 Apaloderma vittatum | reverse complement strand
CCCCCCCCTCTTCAAAGGTCACTGGCTCAATCCAGCAAAACTAAAGAGGGAACAAATGCCCGAAGAGCAGCCATCCCCAAACATGTCACATCAAATCAGGAAGAAGCGAATGGGACGGAGCCACTTGGTTAGAGCATGTGTGTTCCGCTCCATCTCGTTAATTTACTGGTGTTAAATATTTCAGCAGGTAACTTACGGGACTTCCAGGACTGTCCTAGTGCCTGTGAGCACAAATTATTCATGAGCGGCACTTGAACAAGAAAAGCCTTTCTCGACAAAGACGTTTCTGTAGCTCATAGTGGTGGTGGTTTTTTTTTTCTTTTTTGCATTTTAGCTGACTCCTTCTGCCTTCCTGAAGGAGATGGCTCTTACCACTGAGCAGAGGCTGGCGAGCACTCGGGAGATGAGGCGGCCCCGCATTATCCAGCTTCTAGACATGAGTGAAACCTCCCATCAAAAGGTAGCCTTTCCCTGCCCTTTTCCTTCCTGTTTGATGTGACATTTGAAGAGGGTGACAGCCTTGCCTCCAGCTTATCTAAATACCTCGGTGACTCGCTCCTCTTGTCCTTTCCAAACTGCCGGTGGTGGTGGTGCTGGAGTTCCTTCTGCCAGGAGAAAAGGAAGACGTTTTTCTCCGGCGAGACGTCCAAGTCCTGATCTGCCAATGTAAATAACCTCTGCTGGAGTCGGTGGCTTTTGCTGGAGTTTATCATCGTTAAAGCCGGGGAAGGCTGGGGCAGGACACGGTCGTTTTCCATCCTCCTCCCGAAATAGCTGCCTCCTGCTTTGGTGTGGTCCCTGTCAAACACTTGGGGTCATAGGACTCCATCAGTGGTGGCTTCCTTGGCTTTTGAAAGCCAAGGACTTATGGTAATTATTCAAGAGTTAACAAAACCGTTTGGCATTAATGCTTTGGGTTGCAACAACACGTTGAGACCCTTAGGGATGTTGGATTTTGCAGGCTGCCAGATAAGCAGGGGAATCGCCCCGGGCAGCGAGGGGTTGAATGTGCTTTGTCTGGGTCAACGTTTACTTAAATATATGTTTCAAGCTGCTTTCCTTCCAGGGCTGCTGGCGTTACACGCAGTCCAAACGGGCAGATTACTGAGGTAGAGCTGTCGAGCAGAAAATTGCCAGCCAGAGACCTCTAACAAATTGGTTCAGGGTTGCCTT
>NW_009746216.1:0-1182 GCF_000703405.1 Apaloderma vittatum | reverse complement strand
ACTGGGTTTTAGCTCAAACCCAGGACAAGATGGAAGCAAAGGACCAGCACAGAAAGGGTTAAAGGAATCAGCTTAAATTGGCACAGAGATGTGTGCCTGCTTTCACCAGGCGGCCAGACAGCGGGTAGACGAAGAACAAACCAAAGATAACAAAGAACAAAGCCAGATAAGGTGACATGAAGATGAAGAACAGAGCTGGAGCCATAAAACACGCAGAAGATGGGTAACGGCAGGACTCTTTTGGCAAAGATTTATGAGACCAGATAATGAGGCAGAAGTTCCCAAACAGCCCATAACGGACCTGTCAAAAAGCAGCTTCTCGTTGCCAGCCAGAAGGAAGCCAGAAGAGCTGCTGAGGACTCGACAGCCAGCATCCCTAGTCCTTAGCACACGCTAGTGACCACCCCCAGCGTGTACTTCTGCCACCCCCACTTTCCGACTGGGCCTTTCGCCAGCCAGACACGTGCTCCCAGCAGGACGTGACAGCGGGCTCCCGGCATCTTTAAGCTTAGGGCATCTCGACTGAGGAAATCCCCTTCCATATCCACCTCTATCCTGACAGCAAAGTCCCCAGAGAGCCGAGGGACGCTCAGACTCTGTGGGCTCTGCCTGAGGATGTGACCCCCTCCCAGGAAGAGGGTCTCAAAACCCCCAACCATGTGTCCCCTCCAAGTACCTTGTCTTCGAGGCATGACGCAGAGGCTCCCCTTCTTGACAGGCTCTCGCTGGGCTACAAGCAGCAATTAAAAGACACTGTTTACCACAAGGGTCCCTGCGGATGGCCCTGCCCCATGCTGACCCCTGCAAAGGTATGGGCCCTTCTACTCAGACTTTGTGGGCCTTGTCCTGGGGTGCCACAGGTCCACAGCCAGTTCTGGTGTCACCTAAGGCCACCTGTCTCAGTGAACAGCAACATCCTCTTGTTTCACGAGGGGTCCATCCTCACAGTGGGGCTATTCCCCTTGCAACGAGAACGGATTCAACACCGAGCCAAACAGTTCCTAACCAAGACCAAACGACTATTTTCCATTCAAAACCCCCCCCAGAAAAACTGTGAGCTGCACACTGCCCAACCTCCCTGGGCCGGCCCATTCTCAGCCTTCTAGGGACCTGGCTGAAGCAGGAGCAGGCTCCCAGGCTGGGAGCAAGCACATACCCACAGCCGTGCAGTGACAGGGAACA
>NW_009746215.1:0-1172 GCF_000703405.1 Apaloderma vittatum | reverse complement strand
AGATACTTATGCAAGTCAGGTTCAAAATGCAAACATGTTTCTAAACAAAAAACCTAATGATGGAATATTAAAAAAATATTATAATTTTCACATCCAAGACTAAGTTGCCTTACATTTAAGTTCCTATTGACCAAGTAGCATAAATTCCCTGGGTTGTCAGCATTTCGGACGTCCACATCATGAGGAGACACAAATATCTTTTCGTTGTCTAAATCAAAGAATTCCACCTTGCTCAGGCCCACGTTTACTGGGTTTCCCCAGTTAGAAAGAAGCTCCATAGTCACATAAACAGCATCACGTACTTCCATACTCGTTGTTATCTGGACCAAAATGAAATGCAGTATAAATACACTATATATATCCACTATAAATATATATATCCACACACTATATATATCCACTATAAATATCCACAATAAAATGTGAAACAAAATAAGACTGTTATGAGTCAGAAGCAAAAAACTCGCATACTCAAGGCTCTCTGGATGACATTCAATCATTCTGGGTTCCACCAGTTCTGCCTCACCAACTAATAAATCCACAACAGGGTACAGAAAAGAACTTATCACCCTCTTACAAAGCCTAAGGAGAAAGCAGCTCTCTCCTTTGTTCGATTCCTTTGTCACTCTGATGAAATAAAGAACTGTGATAAATTCTCCTCTCTTACCCTGCCATAGGTTTATTAGTTGTTGTGGGGCAGAATCAATGGAATACAGATCAATGTGCTTTTATCTGAGTAACCCTGGGAAGCACCAGTGGTGGTGCAGATACACACAAACCTTTTCTCGCAGCACAGCATCTCTGTCAGATTTGTCATCGGACAGGGACGGGGCGTTGTCACAGGGAGAGCAGCTCTCAGGCTCTTGAAGGACTTTCAGAAGTTTCTTCTGTTGTCTGAAACGTACATACACTTTTTAGCTGTTACTTCCTCATAAGTATTTTTAAGGCATAGTTCAGTTAGAGAAAAGGTGAAGAGGCGAGAGGATGAACTCGCACATCCCATAGAAGAATCCCACATACCCCCAACACTGAGTGACAACTGCTGCACATCTCGCCTTAGATAGAGCTGGGTTAAAAGACTGCGCTCCAGTTCTCAGCTGGTTCTGCAGCAGTCTGAGAAAATAACACACAGGTAATATAGACAGAAACACAGGGAGATGTTGGCAGTTCCC
>NW_009746214.1:0-1175 GCF_000703405.1 Apaloderma vittatum | reverse complement strand
ATATCCAAGGGATCTCCTTTAATCTCAGAAAGGCACAAAAGCTCAGATTTTTTCTATATCTAAAGGTAATAAACTAAGTACCCTTATTCTGAATTTAGCTTTCCACCTAGATTCATGTAAGATTGAGCTCTTTGAGACAGTACTGTTTGCTGGAGATTGTTTATTGACATAACGCAGAAGGCTGCCCTGCCTGATGTTAAAAGGTTATCATGAAAAAAAATTCTTCACCACTATAGAAAGAAAAAAAAGAGCAAATGTTACATCTCGCAATCCATACTGTAAGGAAAAACCTGCTACATTCACATAACACTTTGGTCTTCAGAGAATCATCATTTACAAATAGATTGTCGGTTTGGTACTTCTTGTTTCACGACAAAATATTTAAGCTTTATAAAATAGTGCGTCAGTTCAAGCACTGCTGTTATTTTTTAAATAAATCCTACTTTAAGAGACATTCTTTTATTCAATTGGAGAAATTCCTGCTCAACAATAAAACTACTGAAATGACAATAAAATTATTATCAGAAATTTTTGGCATTGTGGTGTAGTACAAGGAGAGGAATTTGCCATTTAATATATTCACTGTACTGACTAGCATTGGATAACAATTGAACTGATTTACTCTTTTAGACATATGGTTCATTAGTTCTGAAATCAATCAATTGAAAAACTTCTTAGAAATATGATAGATTTTATGAAACAATTTGTGTTGCATACTAGTATTTTCTCTGGCGGTCTATATTCAAGAAAATCCCCATGTATTCACAAAAATTTCACAGTGATTTCCCCCTTCACTCCTTCCTTTGTAGTTTATCAAAACTGTTTTTAATAGGATGTGCTTCAGGCCTGTCACATCTTTCATGACAAACCTGCCATTTCTTCTGCACTAGAAAGTTTACTGCAATGGCTGAACAGATGCTAACATTTTAGATGGTACTTTTTTCATCTTTCCTTCCACTTTGTGGACATTGTCTAATAAAAACTCACTTACAAAGATTTCTGACATTAACTGAATTCTGTGAATCTTTTTCTTACCAGAGTAGAATATTGGGTAATTGCTGATGAAATGCCAGTGATCTCACAAATGGGAAAGATTTGATGTTTCATACAAGTAATCCTGTGTTGAAAACAGAAGGTTTTGTAGCCCTCAGTATAAGACTCATTTTTTTTTTTTT
>NW_009746213.1:0-1168 GCF_000703405.1 Apaloderma vittatum | reverse complement strand
AGGAAGTTGCTGAGGTGCCGTGTGCCCTTGCGTGTCCTTTCAGAACGTGTACAAGTCGGACCTGCAGTGGCTGCGGGGCATTGGCTGGTCCCCAATTGGTTCGCTGGACAACGAGAAGAATAAGAGGGCGAGCCTCATCCTGAGTGACAAGAAGTATCGTCAGCACCCGGACACCATCAAATTCACAAGCATTCCTGACTCAATGCCCATGGTTCTGGCAAAGCACAACTCTGAAATTATGAACCAGGTGAGGTTCCCTTGTGTCTGCAACCTGACGGAAGTGAGCACCTTCCTTTCCCGGGCTATTGGGTCTCTCCCTCACGGGGGTGGGTTTTGCAAGGTGGGATTGCATCCGCTTTTGCGAGGGATTTGTGTTTGTAGTTTAGGATCGAATTCTCTTTTGTGTGGTTGGAGCAGTGGTTGGGTGGGGTGTGGAAAAGTGAGGCATTGGAATGTCTTGAGGCAGGTGAAGGCATCTCTGAGTCAGTGCATAGTAGAGGCCCCCTGCTTCTGTTTGAGAAGCTTGTTTGCTGTCTGAGTTTACTGCCCTGTGCTTGTGTGATCTTATTCCCTTTGTGCTCCTGTTTCCAGCGCGCATACACATCGGCCTGGGAGAAGGATAAAACCAGCATCCACATTATGCCGGACACACCTGGTATTTTGCTGGCCCAGCAGAACAAAGTGAACTTCAGTGAGGTGGGTGTCAGAGCTGGGGCTAAGTGTCTGTCCCAACCCCTGCCGCGGCCCGAGAAGGAGTGTTGTTTGAGGGGACTGCTTGTTTTCCTTTCAGAAACTGTACAAGCTTGCGATGGAGGAAGAGAAGAAGAAGGGCTACGACATGCGGGCAGATGCCATTCCTATCAAGTCTGCCAAAGCGTCCAGAGACATTGCGAGTGATGTAAGTACCCAGGAGCCTGTGGCGGCACACGTTATCGACGGGTTCCTTGTGCTTGCAGGTGAAGTTGAGGGTCGGTAACCTTAGCCGAATGGAGGCAGCACATCTCTGACCTGTTCTAACCATCCAGCTGGTTTGTAAATGTTTTGGTTCTGGAGGGTCTGTCTGTAGCTGTCTGTGCATGTTATGGTCGTGCAGTGCTGTGAGGGACCGTTTAGGTGATGTGGGGAGAGTAAGTGTGGTGAGGTGGGTGATGGACATAATCCAGGCATC
>NW_009746212.1:0-1169 GCF_000703405.1 Apaloderma vittatum | reverse complement strand
TTATAGCTTGACTCCTTAAGTCTGAAGGGTGTGTTTCTTTTCAGGAAATCTTGGAAAAGTTGTTTTCTGGTCTATTCAAAATAAAGGTTAAAGGCTATGTTTAATTACTACTGACCACTGCAGAGTGTCTTAGTATCTCGTTGCCAGTGAAAAGACCTTTCAGAGATGTGCTTAAACTAAAAATGGTTATACTTTACACTGTTTCTTAAATTCACTGCTCATTCTGTGGGTTGTTCACCTGTATATTCCACAAGGACCCATTTGCTTGTAAGTGCTCTGGTGGTACAAGCAGGTCAACAACCTTTTTACAGGCAATGCTAGCCAGGAACCAGCATCGCTGCTGAGTTCTCAAAATTGACAGAGTTGGTGCTTTTCTGTAACCTTGATTTCAGATTTGATTAAGTCAAATGACCCACCTCTTAGGACTAATAGCAACATAGAGAAACTCTGCTGCATATAGAATGCATTGCGTTAGGGTGAGCGTTAGCCAAAAAAAAAGAAGAGGAAGGAAAAAAGATGAGCTTGAGCAGGAAGTTGAGAACCTTGGAGAAGAAATGGCTGTCCCTTCAAAACTTGCTGAAGAAGGGAAATCTCAAGGAAAAGAAGAGGCAAAAATGCTCACATTTAGATGTTCCTTTCAGAATCACCTTACAGACTAAGTGTAGACATTTCATGATAGCTGAGAACAGTTCTCTTAAATCTTAATACTTAGGTGTTTTCTACTGACATTTTTGGTCTTAAATGAACTCTTGCTTCCCTGTAGCCAGGATTTGAAGATTGAAATTCTAAGATTCCTGGATAGAAAACAGGCTGCTGCTTAAGGCCTCTCCTTGCTTGGTGCCTCGTGGCTCATTTGCCCAGGCTCTTTATGAAGACACCGCAGAGCACAGCCAGGAGTTGGTGCCTGAGTTTGAGATGAGAGTCGTCTTTTGTGTTGTGACTTTTTCTTATCGTTTCTTCTCTGTCCAGGATGCAGAGCCCCCACCCAATTTCCTGATGCGCCGTGCAAATTGAACTAAAGTGTAATTAATTTTTTGTGGTGTTAGATGTTTAGCTTGTGTGTTAGGACTATAGGGTTCTACCAGCTCAAGTCTGGAATATCATGTGCAGTACAAATATTCAAGCTTAATTTCAACCAGCCATAGAAATGTAGTGGTCCAGCCAAAAAA
>NW_009746211.1:0-1174 GCF_000703405.1 Apaloderma vittatum | reverse complement strand
CAGCACTGACCCCTGAGGGACCCAACTAGACTCTGCCCCATTGAAACTTCTCTTGCATTTCTCCTAAAGGCAGTTGCTTTTGTAGCATGATTACTGCCCTTCCCTGGGGACTAACTGAGCATGAGTCATGTTGCTGCAGCTCCTCTCACCTTACAAACCAGTCTCGATGTGAGCACAGCCTCCTAAAGACCTGTGCTTGGCCCTGTGAGCGGTTACCTTTTATCTACCTCTTCCCGTTAAGGAAGAAGTAGTGACATCTCTTTTGCAAAGTCCCTGTCCTGCTACTTTTTCTTAGCATCTAAACCAACCAAATTTTCTGAAGAGGTGGAGATCACCCAAGTTACAGGCTTAGGTCTGCTCCTGATGGTTTCCGCAGTTGATGACTTCAGGATGAGAACTTTTGTCCTCAAAAGAAAAGTTCCTCTCCTGTGGATCTGGAAAAATCTTTTTGGGAACTAAATAAAATTTGGGGGGCTGTTACAACTCATTATGAGTCATCTGCTGATGGAACTGCGGAGGAATACGAAATGCATGTGCTAAAACTTAGTAAAGGTGGGAAATTACTCTCGCTCATTTAAAGCTGCTGTTTGTGAGAAAGCAGATAAAGCAGAGAAAGGCTTATTTTTCTGAAACCAGAAGTCAGTAAAATAAGACGGGCACTTTTAAGAATCGCAGCTTACTCCGATCAGCCAAGTTGGTAGTACTGTGTCTCTTGAGTTTGAAGAACCACTTCTTCACTGCGCATGACTCTGTGCAGTTCGGAAGATTTTCGCAATTTTGATACACAGAGTAGGTTCTTTAGTGCCCCATGTGTAGATCTAACCCTTCAGTAAGAAACAGGGACCAGCCATTCAGCTACAAAGAATTAAGTGGATTTTTGGAGTATCGTTCTAACAGTCTCTTATTAACTTGCTAGACGAAAGAGTTTTTCAAATCCAGGGATGCAGTCTGTTCTGTTACTTACATTGAACATGACAAGGCAAATAAAGAGGGTATTTTCGATGTCAGTACCACACAGGAATGCATTTGCTTCTGTGTTTTTCTGAACAGCGTGTACCAATAAATAGACTCTGCAGCTCTGCTCATACCAGAGCACGGACAGTCTATATAAATAACTTCATAAGCAGTGACTGCATTCCTGAGTGCTATTAACTGAGAAATTACATTGTAAACT
>NW_009746210.1:0-1178 GCF_000703405.1 Apaloderma vittatum | reverse complement strand
GGGAGAGGTTGAAGGACTAAGGCTACTTGTTCTAGTAGTCCCCAAATGTGAAGGCTTTCTTACAGAAAATGGTTTCTTCTGTATCATAGCACTTTACTTCTAGGAAAAGTTATTTCTACATTAAATTATATAACTTATGCCATTACTTTAAAGTTACTTTAAGTATCATCCTTTCATGACTGGGTGGATAGTCTATTAAAAATTTTGAACTAACAAACCTGATTTTATTTAAATGTATTGAACCTTTCTTATTTTTATTTCTTCCCTGTTTATATTGATATTCCACCATTCATTTCTATCCTAAATTTGTGACTAACAAAAGGTAAAATGTATTTTCCTCTGGCCCCCTTCTGGCCGTTCTTTTAACTTTCATTTTCCCCTATGTCTTAGGGAAAGTTAGTAGTAGTGAATGAAGTCTATTGGGCTAGATAGAAATATGACTTTAAATCTTTCTTATTAATCCATCTTTTTAGTTCTAGACCTATATAAATGTAGAAAATTAATCCAGAAGGTTTGTAGTAAGTTAGAAGAACTAAAACTAAAAGTAATTAGTTTATTCTTTTTCTCTCTGCTCTGTGCATTTTCTGCTTGTCTGTTCCAGCATTGGCTTCAGCACTGCACTGGTATTACTTGAAAAGGTGATTCCTTCTTTCACCCCTTGTGTATCCCCACATAGATGCCCAGAGCTCCTCTATAGAGCTCTGCTTTGTCACATCATCTCACTTTCATGCTGGCCCATGCTCATCAGCATGTTGAAGCTGACAGTCCTGCCATCTCTGAGCTGCACGAAAATACCAAATGGGTTGTGTTTCCATTTCAGTCCTGTGAGGTGGTCACAGCTGCTCGTGTACGTGCTTCCTGATGTGTTTTTAGTTATCTCATTGACTTCAACAACTCCGGAAACCAGCCTTGCCGTGTCTAACCTTTGAGATAAAGGTCCAACTTTTAGAGCGTTACTCCAGAACTGTCTTTCCTGCATGCAGCTTGGACACAGGAGCAGGATTTCAATGCATGACGCCTGCAGAGCAGGGCAAAGTCTAGAGAAGTACTTAGTTATGTATGTATGTGGCTGTTTGGGGTTTCATTTCACCACCCAATGCTTGTTTTCTGATTTGGCACTCTTCATTGCTTGGTCTGGATCCGCTAATCCTGGCTTGTGCTTATTATTATTGAAATTG
>NW_009746209.1:0-1177 GCF_000703405.1 Apaloderma vittatum | reverse complement strand
ACTTTTAAACATTTGGTCAAAAATACATAAATCCCAGCTAACGGTTCTGTCAGAGGACATATTGTATGTTCTAGCTGCTGGCACATACAAGTTTATTGCAGGATCATGCAACTTTGCACTGTCTTCTTCTAGGTGGCCTATGGCACTGAACGAACCTTCTAGGATTATCTTTTTTCTTACCTTGCAAGTTTTGCACTCTTTTGGCACACCAAACACACTAGCCTACGTGCTCCCTATATCTCTCAAATGGAGTAATTTGTATTCTATTTTTTTTAAAAAAAGCATAGTTTCTAACTTTTTAATTCAAACAATGAATCATCTTCTCACCTAGTTTTATCAAAAAGATATCCAAAAGTTCACAAAAACTTGTTAGCATTTGTTCTCAAGCATCGGCTCCTTGAGTTTGTTTGCAACCAGTCTTATTGTTTAGCACGACTTAGAGATACTTATTTTTTCTTTTTGTTGCAGAAACACCAAAAGTTTCAATCCTGGACCAAAAGTAAAGACAAATAAATTAACTTTAGGAAGGTAAAATAGTAAAATGGTAATTCAAGGATTTTTTTGTGTGTTTTTTAATAATCATGAATGCTTTACTACCTTAAGCAACTGCATTCACACCAGGGAAGTCTCTATCCTACTGATGGGGTCTCCTGCAGATATACAAGTGAACTGTTTCGTTATTACTGAGCTGCAAACTTTAGACTGGACCATAGCTCTTAAGCTGAAAGTCTGGCCTTTCTTCTGTCCTTAGTGACACAGGGCAACTATTCTGTTTGTAGACAGCAGAGCACTTTAGGCTGTATAAAACTAGCCAAATTCTTTGTCTTTTTAGAATAGCAGATGAATTATGTCTTTTTGAGTACTTTGCAGAAGTTAAGTGCTCTTGCCTTGTGATCATAGCACACAGTCATATATCCTGGGGCACTGAGTTTTCACATAGTGCTGGAGAGGTTGATTACTTGTCCTATAAATGCACACACACACAGTCACTCACTCATTTAATGTTATAAGGAAATTACTCAAATGCCTGTTGGAATTCTAAAAACAGAGGCTTCCCTTTACAAACCACCAAGCAAGAAAGAAAATGCTAGAAATAACAGCTGCATCTGAAGCTTATCACCTTGAGTCTTGGAAGCACAGTGAAGGTATAAGGTTGCCAAAAAGAAAAAAAAAAAAA
>NW_009746208.1:0-1179 GCF_000703405.1 Apaloderma vittatum | reverse complement strand
AGGTCAGACCCTAGCAGCCTATAAGAAAGGGTTTCTCCAACCAGAAGAAACTCTGCCAATCCAAGGGCCTTTCCCTGAGTCTCCTGCCCCAAGATCTTTTTGAAGAGCTGACCTGCATGTCCCCAGTCTAGTCACTTGACTGGTTTTATCTGGGAAAGAACTGAAAAGGCTGGTGGGCGTGGGATTAATTTGCTTTAGAAGATGAAGCTACAAGTTTTCCATAGCTGGTCAAAGACTGACACTGGTAATGGTGTCTCTGAGCTCAGTGTGGGCTAAGAAAATACTCCCAGAAGCTGGGGCATCTGAGGGCCGATAGCCTGGGCTGATTTCCAGTTATCTGCTGGATGGCCTTGCTACGCAGAGCAGCTCTGCATGCACTTCAGCCCCAGCAGAGAGTGCAGGCTGGCCGCGCATCCAGGATGAAGACGGCCAGCTCTGTCCATGTGGAGAACCACCAAGGTATGTTGGCAAAGTGGTGGAGAGGGGCGAACACATTCAATATGACAGCAGTAGGACCCCCCTAAGAGCAGCTCAAAACCCATCAGAGGACAATCCAGGAGATTCCACAATAGCTCTGGGGTCTCGGGTCACTCATATTTTGGATATTAGCGCTGCTTGTACAAGATGTGCAATACAGGCAGTTCTGTCCTTATTTGGCAGCAGTTAGGACCAGCTAGCCCAGCCCATGAGAGGTATTTAGAGCCCAATCCAAGTGATGGAAAGATGCTGGTAAGGACAGCACTGAGAACCTCATCTCCTTATGTTTTTTCACCAATCGAAGCATTTCTTCAGAAGTGGGTAACCACTTTCTCTGCAGCAGAGCTGGGGTGTGCTAACCCTCCCAGTCCTCCCAGGGTTTTCATATGGCATCTCTGCTCTTGGACCCAGTATGTGGAGGGTGAGTCCAAGCCACTGCTGGAGGCATGTTCTGACTGAAAGGACACCTGGAGTGCTACCAGCAAACCGCTCACAAACGGCCTCTCATTTTGTAGGTCTGTTCTCTGCATGGCTGGACTGTTCCTTGTGACTTGCTGAAGCTGTGCCATATGGAGCAAATGCTTCAACGTCTGTCTGTGTGTCTGCCTGACCGTGCAACCCAAGAGCTCTCCGTAAATGATGCTCTGCCCTCATCATTTTCATGAGTTGGGGAAAAGTCCCTGACGGGCTTTTCTCCACTTG
>NW_009746207.1:0-1178 GCF_000703405.1 Apaloderma vittatum | reverse complement strand
CACTTGGCCTTGTTGAACCTCGTACAACTGGCATCAGCCTCTCGATGCAGCCTGCCCAATTCCCTCTGTAGAGCCTCCCTACCGCTAAGCAGATCAACGGTCCATGCCAGCTTGGTGTTATCTGCACATAAAGTACTGCATCTCCAAGGTATTCTATCAAATCACACTGCTGGAATCGTTATTTGCTTTCAAAAGACGCATAGGAGCACAGAACTAGAGGAAGAATACCAAGGTTCAGCTTCTCTTAATTTGTGGAAGTTCCCACACAGCACTGCTCCCAGTTCGGGAGATCTTTCATGGACCTGCATGAGTTTGAGTTTTCCTAATGGTTTAAATCACATTTTCTAAGAAGACTCTCTGGCTGCCTGGAACTTCATTATGATCTAAAAAGAAACTGACAATAACAGCAAAAATTGTCTTATTTGCATTCCCTAAATTTATTATTAATCTCAGCTGATTCTAATCAAGATTCAGCATTTTAATTAGAAAAATATGGGAGAGACATATAATCCATGGTTGTAGATACAGATTCATTTACCCGGTCAGAATGGTTTAAAATTGCTACAAATTTTCTACTCTAAACCTGATTTTTCACACGTGCAAAGCAATGCAAAGAAGCGGAGGAGGGAAAAGAAAAGAAAAAAAAAAGAAATTTTTTCCATCTGTAATGCTTGTTAGTACAAGCTATCAATAAACTAGGCCCTGACTACTGAGATAATGATCTCTTAATGGTGTGGAAATTAACTTGATTTTGCAGCAATTCATGCTCTTGCTTCATTCCTCAGGGATCCTCCTATTTGGTCAATACTTTAATCTTGCAGTTACTTTTTCCTGTAGCCACAGCCTGCAGTGAAAAAAACATGGGTAACCTTAATGAAAGGTGCAGAACTCCTGCCTTAAGTCTGCATTATGACTAATTTAATTGCTCACAATCTTATTTATTTTCTTCGAATCATTCTGCCAAGAAGCAGATGGATTAAGTCTTCTCCACCTCATCTAGAACCTTAGGGTTTTATTAAGGGAAAAAACCAGCAGGCCAGGGAAGGAAAGTCTTGCCTGAGGAAAGTAAAAGCAAAATAATTGATTTCTGATAAGTAATTTTTCCAAATTCACAGACCCTCTGTGAATATTCAAGCAGAGACAGAAATACACAAAACCTGCAATGAAAAGAAAAAAAA
>NW_009746206.1:0-1172 GCF_000703405.1 Apaloderma vittatum | reverse complement strand
TTTTTCCTTCTCTTTGTTTTTTACCTTGTATCCCGTGACAAGTCCTGGATCACAAAGAGCTGCAGAGACAAGCTTTACAAGCAAGTCTTGTACTTCTCCCATGCTGTCCCCGATGTTTAGCAAACCTTCCTGAAGAACGCTCAGGGAAGGGACATCCACGTTCACATCAAAGCCAAGAACTTTACCAAAGTTACGCAGGAACTGCACTACCATGAGACAATCTGAAAACGTGCTTCCATCAAGAACAAGGCCTGGGATGCGAGGCAACTCTGGCAAAGGCTGGAAAGTAAAGAAAAACAACGAAGGATTCAGTAGCGTATTTCAAAAGAAGACTTTTTTGATGCCAGCTAGGGAAATGAGCCAATACTTCCGTATGACCTACAGCACGACAACACTAGAAGGTAAAGCTAGAGAGGAGCTGCCCCCCACATCCCATCCAGTAACTTTTAAATTAAAGCTGAAGCATGTTTACCTTTTCACACATTAAAGGAGGCAAGAGATTAACAAATACTTACTTTTTGGTCAGGAGATGCTCTCAGGCTCTATTCCAAGTCAAAATACTATTAAAGGTGCTGTAAAAATATTTGGGGGACGTAAGGACAGAACTTCTCTAGAACATAGAGGGCTTGAACCTGAGGTATCTCTAGTCCTGAAGGACAAGAACTAAGAACACAGAAGACTGGGAAATCTTTTTGAATAACAGCTTAGAATAGTTGCACACACGAGAAAAACTCTATCTAGTGCCCGTGTCCTGCAACAGGATATTCCTGTGGAAAAAAATAACTCTGAGTAATCAATTCTTAGGGAAGCAATCATGCAAATGCTTTTTAGGAAGCAGCCCATTTGTAAACAGAATGCTTTTCATTAACTAAAAATACGCTAATGCAGCGTTTCTAAGAACTTGCATTTAAATAGTTATTTAATTATCTAGACCAAAACTTGAATGCTTTGGGAGTGGCGGCAAGAAAACAAAAATTAATGTCACAATTGCGAAACACATAAACAAGTGGGAGGAAAATAAATTTATGATGATTACCTTCTGGTCTGCTAAGCACATATCTTCATTAGGTTTCTTTAGCTCCTTTGCCATTTCTAATTCCAATCTTCGCTGTTCCAGTTTACGTTCTTTATTTAATCTTTTTTCATCGCGTTTCTCTTGCTTTAACCGCTCT
>NW_009746205.1:0-1177 GCF_000703405.1 Apaloderma vittatum | reverse complement strand
GGGTTTTATTCCCTCAATTTATAACAGATATAATGCAAGCGAGTGACAAAATCACTAGAATTCTATTTTTGCATGCTGGCTGCTATTAGCACCTCCTTCCAAAACCAGAAAAGCTAAATTACCAGGGCATTAGTAAAAAGTAATTTAATTGCCAGGTATTTGATTAAATCAAAATCCAACTATAGTTCTGCAGAAACTGAAGAAAAAAGAAAACACAACAAAAAACATCCAAAGCCCCTCAAAACACACCCAAGTTTAGTACACATTCTCTCAGCAACTTCAGACAAATGGAATAAAAATGACATAGATTAGAAAAGTGCCTTACTTCAATTTTTCAAAGTTCTCTGGTTCCAAACTCCAGATTTCTTCAACTTGTGCTCCTCTACAACCTGAAACAAGGAAAGACACAGGTTTCTTCAATTACCCCCTAAAAAAGGGACAGAGCCAGGAAAGACCAAACAAACCATGAAAGAACTATGGTAACATTTACAACTTGTATGTCTGGGTTATAGATAAGTCTAATTACAGGCTTTAGTGCTTCTCCATTAAAAAACCCAAACAAACAAGACAGGCTGAGATAAATTACTTAGGGAATTTTTCCTGTGTGTGGTGACGTTGTCTTTATAACACAGCTGTATTTAAAAAAGAAGCAGAGGAGATGAACTTATCTTTGGTCACCTCATGTCCTCTGTTCAACAGAAAATAGTCCTGTTCTAAAAGACATTGTCAGCTGGTCAAAAGCACAACTTAAAACCATCTATCTCCAGAGAAAGACCCATGGCAGTAGACTGAAAATGTTGCAAACAACTGACTCAAGCAAGATGTTTGCATAAGACAGAGCCCCAAAAGTTCAAATATGTAGTATGTGGAAGATTGAGTCGGACAGAAGCCCAGAAGGAGAAGCATGCCTGGACTTGGCTTGCGAGAAACAGAGGCGACAGAAATTGTAAATCAACATAACCTGTCGCCCAAGCAAGATCTTTCTGCTTCTTTGGCCAAAACCCTGTGTCGGCTTACCCGCTGCTACAACCACACGATGACAGCGTTGTGAGAAACGTTAAACGCAGCTCAGCAGAAAATCTGGTGCTATTTCAAGAGGCACCGCGGCGCGGGCAGGCAGCCCTGCCTGCGGCCGAGCACCACAGCTCGCCTGGCCCGCGGCCCTTCCTGGGACCTC
>NW_009746204.1:0-1152 GCF_000703405.1 Apaloderma vittatum | reverse complement strand
CCCCCTTCAGGTACTGGAAGGCCGCTATAGGGTCTTGCTGGAGCCTTCACTTCTTCAGGCTTACCAACCCCAACTCTCTATGCTCACAGGGGAGGTACTTCAGCCCCCTCACTATCTTCATGGCCCTCCTCTGGTCTTTCTTATGTTAGAGGCTCCAGAGCTGGACATAGTACGGCAGATGAGGTCTCATGAGAGCAAGGAGAGAGGCAGAATCACCTCCAACAACCCACTGGCTGCACTTCTTTTGTTGAACCTGCTCTCTCCATGCTTCAGGAATTACGAAATACAGGAGAATCCATTGCACAGTCAATTCTCTCCGTCTCTTGTACGCAGTCAGCAGTGAAAATAATTTACTGCTTAGTATGTGATTAAGCTTCTGTGCCTGTTAAGATCTGAGCTTATTTAACAGCAATGCTCAAGTTCTGTTACAAAGTCAAGTCAATCGAAAGACACCAATCCAAGGAAAGCCAGGCCTGGTTGAGCCCAGTGTTCACAGATCCGCTTGTTACCCAAACCCTTTCAGCATGTCTGCAGGCTGTTTAAACAGTTATAGAGCAATGTTATTTTTCAATAGTCATTTGCAGTTTGTTAATTCTTAAAATGTGTTATGAGCACTGGAAAATCAGTGGAGCTGAAGGTGCCTGTCACAGAAAGTGATGGGAGTGTTGTTCTCTAGAAAAGAGCAGTGACATTCTCTGAACTCATCTGTCTGAATTTAAGAGGAAAAAAACCCATTGCAAGTGTAAGCTTTCCTTAAGTAGGTCTTACACAATAGCTCCTGGTTCAGAATGATGACATATAAGCAAAAGAAAGAGATTACAGACAGACTTAGGCTTCCTCAGGGACAAACAATATTCAAAGAACACGCAGTACACAGAAGAAGGTTTACGGGCCAAATCTTGGTGTTCAGATGAGTAGAAGTAGCATATAAGTTTATGCAGGTATGCTGCAATGAACTGAGCAGTGTAGAAGATTTTGAATGTGAAACAAGGTAATGATTAGATTCATTTAGTTAAGCCCTTGAGTCTCGGACAGTGGACTTTTAAGGGTGGCTTCTAAAACCGTTCTTCTCATGCCACACTAATGCTTTTACACATTTATGTTCTTTCCACAAACTGTGATGAGTCTGCAAGTACCTATGCCTGTAAGACT
>NW_009746203.1:0-1171 GCF_000703405.1 Apaloderma vittatum | reverse complement strand
GGGAAAAAAAACCTGATATATGAGTTGGGGAGGGGAAGAAATAAATAAAAATAAAACCAGTTACATGTTTATTGAAATGTCTCTGAAAATCTCCATTTGCCAAATAAAGGAAAGAAAGGTGATGAGGATGAACACACTGTTACAGACTGAGAGTTCTGACTTCTTGTGCTAGATATGCCACAGCCAAAATAGTCTGTAAAATCAGAGCCCTGTAGATGGATGTCCTAAATGAATTGATGCATTTTTCCTCTTGCATGCATGTGGGTCAGGTACTTCTTGAGTTATGTATCCACTGCCTTTAGATAAACAGTTTCACATCCCTTGGAAAGTATCTGTAAAACCGAGAAGCAGTTTATGACAGCCAGACACTGATTGAAATACTCCTCATCCAGATGTTAGTCTGCTGGTCGTTTTTGCAGTGTTAATACCAGAAGTGATCAAATAAGAAAAGGGAGAGAAAAGTACTAGAGATGAAGGGTTCTGGTGAGCAGGCATATACAAAGATCCATCACAGGGGAAGAATAGGGAGATGAAAAAAGAAGGGAAGAGGGGTGGTGGCTCTGAATTCTTCCCTGGTTAACGCTGAAGTACTAGGAGAGAGGGCAACAGGTCTGCAAGGCTAATGCTGTTTGCTTTGTCTCTCCAAAATGCTCCGGTGTTATCCGATGATAACACAAGAGATAGGCTCTGAAGATACTAATGTCTTCGGCTTCTCATGCGTGTTGATCTTTTTCCTTGCACAACCAGCATACAGAGAAGTGGGGAAATTGCAGCCCATGAGACTTGTGTCTCCTGAACAGGGCCTGGACAGTGCTGTGGGAAATTCTGGGATGCTTGCGATATGGGCAGGACACTGTACTTGGAGGATGGCAGAGGAGTGGGAGATAAGATATTCAAGTCACTTCATAGAAGCACAAAGGCTGATGATTTAGTATGTGGGCAGCAACAGAAAGAGTTGCGTACCTCTGTATTTTAGAGAATGCAATAGCAAATCGACAAGCTGTGCCATGAAGAGAAAGTTCTCCAGGTACATGCTTATTGTCTGTGTGAAGCCAGGCCTATTTTGCCAGATGATAGAGTTTTTTACTGTAACAATTTCTAAAAAAAAAGAATAAACTTCTCACTAGAAACTCCACTGAATAGTCTCTGTATTTTTAAGACATTTTCAGCA
>NW_009746202.1:0-1175 GCF_000703405.1 Apaloderma vittatum | reverse complement strand
TGATTCTGTGATCTTGTTAGGTGTTTATAGAAGCTAGTTTAGTGTGACTTGAACATCTAGAAGAAAGTATGTGCTACTTCAGATTTTATTTTTTTTAAACGTCACTTTGTAAATCTGTCATCTTAAGGTATAAATGGATCAGTGAATGGGAACAGTACCACTGCAGGATCTGGTATCAGCACGTCTGTACTATCCACTGGCATCGCAACATCTGCAGGGCAAGTGAAAGCTGTAACCTCAGGAGCAGGAGGGCGCAAATACACACAGGAGCAAAGCAAAGCTCAGCTTTTGGATGCCAGAGCTGACAAAATCAAAGACAAGGTAAATATGCAGAAAAATCCCGAAAGATTCAGACAAAAATTTGACATGGTAAGTGTTCTGGTTGTGCACACAGCAGCATTTTTAAGTGTTCTCTCCTAGTACAAAATGTTTTGGGGTTTTCTTATGTATTAGAGCAAGATCTGTACTCTTTTAACTGTTGGGATTTTTTGCTGGTGTTTTTGTGTTTTAGTGATTGGTATTGTTATGTTGTGGATTTTTGTTGGGTTTTTTTGTTTGCTTTTTTTTGACATGTATATGAACTAAAGCAACCATTAGCCCTAATTTCACTAATTCATAGCTGTTTGTGATAACATATTTTTATTCAATGTGTATATAGTATATTATTTTTAACGCCAGTGTTTGATATTACCATCTTACAGTATAGATATTTGTATTATAAATTACAACCTATTACAAAATACGTCTGTTTATCTATGTTTTTGTTACACCTTTCAACACACCCTTTAGCCTAGGGTGTGTGTTTGATCGTTTGGAGGGCTGTACATATCAGACAGTGATAAACTGGAAAATCTGTCCAAAACTTGAGTTTAAAATTGTGCTAAATCCTCACTCATCACTGTATATTTGTGGTGCATTATGTAACATCATTTGAGCTCAATGATATATTGAAGACAGATGTTGTGGTGACGATCTGACACACGATCTGTGACATTTCTTACACACAAAGATTTGGTAACTGTGTAACCCTTCGGCTTTGCTGTGTTGTGAGCATGTTTAATTGTTGTCTTTTAAGCCTGCCCTGTTTGTGGCCGAAGTAAAAGTGAACAAGCAGTTACACTACACTTTATAAATCTTTGTTGATCTGAATGTGCTGCGTCGGCCTCACAAAAGCA
>NW_009746201.1:0-1170 GCF_000703405.1 Apaloderma vittatum | reverse complement strand
TCTCTTCCAACCAAAACTGTTCTATGATACTGTTCTATGAAAAGCTCAGAGGATGTGGCAGGGATCACCTGGCAGACAAACGGCAATGTGGACTGGAGGAAAAAAATCAAAGTGCTTTTGGGCTGTTTGTTGATGGAGAGAAGCTACATGGACTGAAATAGTTTCCTGCTCTTTGGTGCTTTCTGCTTTCGAGGGAGCGACCTTCCGCTGGCCAGTTTACATCAAAGATGCCTCATTCTGAGTTTTTGTTCATTAGGCCACAACCTGCAGATCCATGGGCTGCAGCTGACTGCTTTCATGTAGAAGTGCAGTAACAAAAACAAATTATCTAAACCCATCATGAAACTGGGTGCCTTGCCTATACTACAAATTTACAATGTGCTTTACTACGTGGATCATGGGAATAACTGTGTCGCAACCTGGCAAACGGTTTTGTGTTTCAGAGGGCACTTGGAGGGCTCCCTTGAAAGGCAAGGCTTCTCCAGGCTTTGCTAGAGGATCCACTTCCAGCATCACCCCAGGACTTGGGCTTTTAGTGCTCTGCACCGCCTTTGAAGATGACCTAGGAATTACAGTCTGATGGCCAAGAGAGACTAGAAGAGAAAAAAGAGCTTCAAAGCTGATGGCACATGGGAAAACAGAGAGAAGTAAACAGGCAAATGAAAGTGGGGGTGTAATATATGGTCTGCACACACAGATAATCAGAGACGGACCTAAATGATGCCTGTGCCAAAGCAACGGCTGCATGCTCAGCCCTGCCCCTACTCCTTGGGAAGGAATGAGATGTCATGCTCCATCCTGGCCTGGTTTCTCCACTGTTTCCTGCATTTGCAATTAAAGCCAAAAACACCAGCTGTGTTGCAAGTCTATAAGAAGTTGCTGGTTGCCCACTGTGGGAGCAGGCATCTTCAACGCTGAGGTTGGATTTATGTGCCCATGTGTTAGTGGATACCAGCTCCTGCTTCTAAACCATGCAAGAAACCTCTGTGGCTCCAAATCCTCAGCACGCGAGATGCTGCCTCTTGCCTGCAGCCAGGGTCACTGCTGGCTGTTCCACCCTACGAGGCACCGATGTTGGGCTCTGGCAGGTGCTAGGCAAAGGGCAACCCTGAGCATTTCAAGTGGGGGCCTGCTCAGCTGCAAGGACAGGCTGACACTGTTTGGGATGCA
>NW_009746200.1:0-1175 GCF_000703405.1 Apaloderma vittatum | reverse complement strand
TTCCAACCTCTGACATTCTGTGGTTCTGTGAAGCCTCCTGTTGCTCCCCGCACTTTCTCCCCACTCTGCTTGCATCAGCCGCAGCACAGCAACATGGGGAGTCTCTGCATAACTCTGTGGAAGATGAACTGCTGCAGTCACTCAACTGGCTGGGCTCATTTGCCTTTTTAGTGCCTTCAGAGAGCAGAGCAAGTTCAAAACAAGTGAACCTATTGCCTGGATCCCTTCACAGTTAAACTGTTCACAAGGAATTCCTGGGACTGTTGAGTAAACCTATAGTACATTCCAGCCACTTCAAATACAGTAGCAACATCAAGAGTAGCCAATATAAACACTGATTTTTTCACTGCCCCTTTAAAAATAACTTATTTTACAAGTTCTCTTTTACCACATGTAAGCTGAGCTATTTTCTTGGCTCTCGGGAGTGAAGGTCAACCTTCTAATTAGAGGAAGCCTGGAACTGTGGTCTCCCCAGAGACCTACCAATGGGTAATAACTGAGTGGCTGCACCTCTCTTGTTCTCGGGAGAGGGAATATACAGCTTCACTCCTTTCTGCTGGCACTGAGCCAGGCAGTCTGGTCAGGAAAGCAGCAGGAGCCAGAACAAATTCTGTTCTCCATGTCCTTCCAGTTGTTGCTTACAACAGGGAGTACCAGGTGAGCAGCCTCTGCCCCTTCCTCTTCTTGGCTACAGGCACAATGGCCCTTTCTCGAGAGGAACAAAAGCATGTTATAGGCATATATGGTGAAACATATACTGATATACACCTATACACCGACAACCTGCTTGAAAAGTCCTATGCAGAAGTGACAGCAAGTAATTTGAGTTAAATGGCAGGCTGTCCTCCCTGCCATTAGTGCATCAGCCAGATGAGTAAGAGACAGCACACGCTTGTACAAACCATGCTTTTCAAACAAACATTACATCTGTCAATGCACAGTATCATCACACTTTTTATACTCTAACTCTGTCAAAGGCAAACCAGCTGGACATAGCCATAATCTAAATAACACTTAATTAATTGAAGTAGTGCTTAACAAGGAGATATGAAGGAAGTTGCTGATGAACTAAGGGGTTTTTTTCTACTTTTTCTCATCAGTATTTTGATACTTCATTTTGTTTTAGGACAGGGCGATAGAATCCTAGAATTGTTTCAATTGGAAAAGACCTTTAA
>NW_009746199.1:0-1168 GCF_000703405.1 Apaloderma vittatum | reverse complement strand
ACATTCTGTGATTCTGTGTGATTCTGTGGTTGCTGAACATATAGTAAATCCTTTTCCTTTGAAGTGGATATCATTACAGTGGCTAAACCAGTTCTATTTTTCTTTTAAAAGGAGTTTAGATTTTGTTTTCTACACCTTCAGATTAAAACTTGCTTCTTAAGTAAAGTAGAAATAAATTACAGAAGGATTTATTCCATTTCCAGGTAAAGCTTAATTTCTTTTTTAGTGCCAAGTGCATGGCTAGAAGCAGCCATCAGCTGGTTTTTGGGTGGGTTTTTTTTCCTACATGACCATTTGCATGAATTACTCAATAGGAAAGACTACAGAGATGCAAAATCTTTTTCCTCTAGTTGTTTCAGCTCTGACAGCTTCACCAACAACATCAAATTACTGCCAAAATAATGCTCAGTCTCTTCAAAATGTGGATAGATATTATTTTCCCAGATTATTTTAAAGGTCCTACACTACCAGATATAAAAAAAATATTTCCATTTTTGATTACTAAAGTTTATAACATTTTTGATGATATGCCTCACAAGCTGTTCACAAATCTGTTTCTGTATGGCTTTGTCTATAATTTTTAATGGAGTAGGCTGAGCTCCCTCATATATAGCAAAGTATTTCTACCACAAAAATATAATCAAATCATTCTGGAATACTTGGCTTCATGAAAGAAATCCTAGACCAAATCACAAGAGAAATATCTTTTTCCAAATATTTTGGGGCCAGACTGAGAAAGTAAGCCATATCGTTCTGAAAGTATCCTTTAGCAAGATGAAAAGAAGGCAGAACTTCCAGCATACATGTAATTCCAAAGAAACCAGCAGGACTGTTCAAGTGCTGAACCTGGATCTGATTATCTTACTGAATTCAGGCTTGAATATGGATGGGTGATCTGCCCCAGGAGAAAAACATGAAATGAAAAACTCTGCCATATCTATCTCTGTTCCAACTTCATGTCTTATTGCTTATTATCTTCCAAGACAATGAATGAGCCTCCCTCTATTTCTGCCTGCTCCTCTGTTGCTGTGTCCCCTGTGTTTGAGAAGCTTCGATTTTCTATTTTTGGTGCAGTAATGCCTATTTTGTGCTCTTAAAAATATGCCCCTTGAGAACAGCCTCATGGATAGCTTACAAAAAACACAGTGAAGAAAGGGACAAATGTGGC
>NW_009746198.1:0-1175 GCF_000703405.1 Apaloderma vittatum | reverse complement strand
GCAGAGCCGCGGCACCGGGCCGGCCACACAGTCTGTCTGTCTCCCTCCCTCCGCCAGCCTCGCCGGGCTCCTCCGTGCCTGGGTCAGGCCCGGCCGCCCGCTCTGACACCGACCCCGCAGAGATGGAGTCTGGCCCGCACCCGTGTGTGTGCACTCGAGTTCGTTCCTCCTTGGGACGCCCGGGAACTCTTCCCCTGCGCATCATCTTCTGAGGGTCAGCTTCAGCAGACTGAGGAGGAGCAGCTGTGGTAAGCAAATAAAGAAGCTGAACATCCCAAATGCCTTGCTTCCCTTTACTTTTTGTTCACCAAGCAATGGTTTCCAGTAATTGTTCAAATAAGCATGTCAGCAATTAGCTAACTTCTGAACCTTGGAACAGTATCCTCCAATCATCTATGATTTCACAACTTCCAGATGAGAAAAAAGACTCTCAGGAATGCTGAAGGCAGGAGATCAGCTTCATTTGCACAAGTCACAGAACTAGGAACAAGGATTACACAGGGAGGATCCAACCAAGACGTCTTTCCTAATTCTGGCTGGTGATGTGTCTGTAAGACTTTGCTGCCACTGGACTTCAAGCTCCTGCAGTATTTCTGAGAAGTACTTCATTAATTAACGCAGACATACACCAAACAACTCACTGATGGCTTTTGCAGAAAGGCTTGCTCCCAGTGTCTCTCAAGTGCGACCTCAGAAAATACTCGCCAAGCACTGTGCTGGCTTCAGCCCAGGCTCAGTAATTGTGCCCATAATTAGTGTCTGCTTTTTCTGAAATCCCATGAGCACAGCTTGCCACAGAGACCTCCAAAATTTTCAATTAGCTGTATCGTTCTCCAGTTCTCCTGGTTTTCGAATTAGCTGAAAAGGTGCTGACATTTTTCAGGGGTTTGTGGAGGCCAGGGCAGTTGGTACACTGAACAGAAGCACTCGACCTCCTGATGAGGTTCACCTTCATCTCATGCTTTTATTCATTTAAAACGTTTTTAAATATCGTCATCCAGAGGCCATTTAGCCACAGCATATGAATTTTCCCACTGTCTGACAAATTTTCAAAGTATCTCCTTGCAAATCTAACGTCCTGTTGCCCTTTCAAGCCGTCACTGTGGCTCTGAAGCTGAGCAGCAATGCCAGGCTCCCAGGGAATGGAGGGGTGCTGGTGATGGAACGGAGGGGTG
>NW_009746197.1:0-1170 GCF_000703405.1 Apaloderma vittatum | reverse complement strand
CCCGAACATTCTGTGATTCTGTGATTCTATGTTGGAGTTAAGTAGCTGAAGTTTAAATATCAATTGCCTACATTTGACATCCACGTGTTTCGAAAATGAAATAAATAATAATTGGAGAGGGTGGTGGTGATGGATTCTCACTTTTGGAGAAGTGAGAGTGCCTAATTCTTAAGGACAACGCATTGTGGTTATGGATGTGCCTGCAGAAGAGGGAATGGGGGAGGGAATGACAAGGGAAGAGGAGGATAAAAGATGAAAGAAGAACAGGGGTGATGAAGGGATAAAAATTGCTGAAAGACGAAGGTAGGTAGAGAGGCTATTTTAACTTGTGATAACAAATGAAAACAAGGTAAGAGGTGGAGAAAACTCAATGAGAGACCTGCACCAATGATTTTCAGGGTAGTCGTGCTCTGACAGGACTGAGTGGGGCGTCACGTGTGCGGGTCTGTGCAGACGGACACGGCTGCATTAATGCCAGCCCACGCTTTGGGCCAAGCTGCTGGCCTCGCTAGCGCTTTCTTCACTGTACATCTTTACCACCATCCTCTTCCTCATGCTGCTGTGCCAATTGTGTCAAAAGAGGCCCTCGATTTTCTTTATTTTTCTGTCATGTTGTTGCCTGTGTGGGACAAAATGACTGCCCTTCACAGCTCTCTTTTCTAGTCATCAAGGGTATCTGTAGGGTGGTTTTTTTCTTTTCTATGATCCATTTCAGAGAATTATTGGGATATTTTACTATAGATAGTATTTAGTCATGAAAAGTTTAGGTGCATCTTACAGTAAGAAGGTAGAGCAAATGGAGTAAAGGAAGAAGGAGAAATGAAAGAGAAAACAAAATTATGTTTAATGAAAGACTGAGGGAAAGTGTGTTGCATTAATAGGAATGAGAAAATGGAAACTTAGATTTTTTTTTATTATTATTTGTTTATTTTTAATGAGACTGCTTGAGTGGTGATATCTGATAGCCAGCATGACACAGGCCAAGCAATCTGAGCAGTGGTCAGTTCTGGCCACTGTGATAAATTCTGTAACTCTGAGCATCACTTTTTCTTTTTTTTTAAAGGTAAATAAGAGCTTTTGTGCTAAGCTGCAGGTAGTGGGAAACTTCCCCACTATATACTTCCCCACTATATTAAACTATATTATATATTATATATATATATACACACA
>NW_009746196.1:0-1172 GCF_000703405.1 Apaloderma vittatum | reverse complement strand
CAGTTAGTGTCCAGAATAAAAAATAAAAGCAATTATTCATTTTATTTTGATAACTTCTCATTGGAATCTGCAATATTCAGTATTGGGCATCATCCGAACAGCAAATTTCTGCCTGTAATTAAACAACAAACACAGTTTACCAGAAATCTAGAACCTAATACTAAAATTCATATAATCATCCTTAATAACAGCAGAGAGTGGTATGATACAAATCCAGCAAGCTCATCCTGCTCCTTGTGAGTAAGATCTTTAATTTATGTTCACTCTTAACCTAATTCTAGCAGAGTCTATAGAAGTATATCTGGGTAAATCTGGGCTTTTTTGCTAATTTTGTGTTGGTCACAGTAGTGAAAGGATAACATTAATTAGCCCAGGAGGATATGTGTCACTTGAAGGTGTACTTTTCCCTTCTAAATCTGTGTTCAAAACTATAGGCAGTTATTAGCAACCAATTAGCATCAGACTACTTTTGGGTGTAGTATTTTATTGATGGTATATAAAGTACAAGCTTCTTTTTTTATTTTTCTGAAATCCATAATGTAATTAGTTTGTGGGGTTTTTTTTCTTGCTCTTTGTACAGTATACACAGTGAAGTGCAAGTATTTGTTTGCAAATTTTGTGAGCTTAAGAAAAATATGAAAAATAGATTACAACACCTATCTGTTTCAAACGGAGGTACTAACAAAGCCTTCTTGCTCCAGCTACAGGAGGCTTCATGCTCACAGGCTCTCGTCCTGCTGGGTGACTTCAACCAACCCAGCATCTGCTGGAAATGTAGCATGGTGAGCTGTAGGCAATCCTGGAGACTTCTGCAATGCATGGAGGATAACTTCTTAGGCCAGATAATAGACAGCCCTACCAGAAGGGAATATGATACTGGATGTGGTGGTCACCAATGCAAGCAAGCTGACTGGTGACATCAAGAATGGAGGCAGCCTGAGCTGCAGTGATCATACACTGATGGTGTTCACAGTCCAGAGGGATATGGGTCAAACAAGGAGTAAAGTCAGGACTGGGAATTTTAGGAAAGAAAACCTGCAGCTGTCCCAAGAGATAGTCAGTAGGACCCCCTGGGAAATGATCGTCAGGGACAAGGGACCAGAAAAGAGCTGGCAAATCTTTAAAGACACTTTCCATAGAGGCACATGGAGGACAGAGAGGTGATTCAAAAC
>NW_009746195.1:0-1168 GCF_000703405.1 Apaloderma vittatum | reverse complement strand
AAAAAAAAAAAAAAGCAACGGAAAATCTGTGAGAAAGTTCTTTGTAACAGAAGTCAGATGCTCTTACTAATCAATAGGAATTTTGCTAGGGAGGAACACTAAAGCAGAAGTTATTGGAATACACAGCTGCAATAATGATTTTTTAATTAAAGTAAAGGGTACATTCTAATATGGTGCTCCCACTCAACCATGCTTGGAGTACCAAAACTCTCCTCCTGAGCTGGAGAAATGGCGTTTCTTCCTCATAACCCATGACTCACATCGCAAAAGTAACATCCATACTACAACGAAAGGTCAGGTTTTTCCATTAGACAGTTAAGATGTGGTGACAAATACTGTTTAAATATCTAATACATCAAGGCAGCTTATAACCTTTCCATAAACTCTGATACCTAGTTCAGCAAATCACTGTGAGACAGCTGAGAGTCCTGTGTAAGTATAGACTTTTTTCAAGTGAAATATAAAGCTGATGAGACAGGAAATAATCAAAATTGGGCTTCCTGACACTGCCTTTTGCATAGAAACCTACTTTATGATATTCTATTACTGCAGTTTTTTACCATCGTGTGTTGAGTTGTAGTGTCTCAGAACTGTACATGATGTTTTATGTTCTGGCTCCTTTCCCTTGCTCACGATCCTCTTTACAGACATGTGTAGTCCTGTTGCAAAGAAGTAGGAGAAAGTGTATATTTTTGTCCTCGGTGGGTATTCTGCCAGCACCATTTTTTTTTATATAACATAGAGAATGTTTGGATTGATGTTAACCGTAGAGTTTAACATTGACTTCACTGTTTAGTGCAGAACAGGTAGAACTGTTGTAGAGACTCCTCTGGACATCTTACTTCTTCCACATTACTAACATTTGTGCCTTATCACAGATACCAGTAAGTGTCAGGGAATTTCTCATTCCTTTTCCCCTCATAAAATTTGTTATATACTTACTTTTTTCTTTTCTATTGTCTTTCCCTGACATAAATTGTTCTTACCTTGTAGTGTCCAGTATTGCATCTGAAACTTTAGTAATGCAGTGGAAGAACTATTTCAGGTGTTTTGTAAATGATACTAAAACCTGTTGTCTGTCATTTCATAGAGGTATGGTATTTTCAAGGATCACTTCTTCTAAGCTCAAGATCAGTGCATCCAAACGGGTAGGAAATCAAGAAAGAGA
>NW_009746194.1:0-1161 GCF_000703405.1 Apaloderma vittatum | reverse complement strand
GGCATTGTGAGTTCTGGGGTGTGAGTCACAATCACCTGCATCTGCTCCATTTCTGAACATGAGGGAAGAAACGGCTTCTTTCCTTGTGTCATTTTTGCTGTGTTTAACCCATGTATTTGAGGATTCTGCAAAGATTTCTCTGCTTTCTGTCCCAGTCATGATGATGAAGATTTGGATGGTCTCTGTTGACGGGTGGGCTGATATTTCTGGCCCAGGAGGGGAAGGAGACCAAAATAAACCTCCAGCTTCTCTCTCTCATTGCTCTGTGGCTGGATCAGAGAGGCTGGGCAGGCACCAGGTGCTCTGGGTGGACAGGACGGAAGCTGAGCACCGCTCTGTGAGCTGTGAGCAGAGGAGAGCAGACATGAATGCCACAACTGTATCCATCCAGTAATTTTCCTATGTCATTTGTCACATTACCAGCTCAGCCCCTCCTTCTTCTTCCATCAGGAATGAATACCTCACAGGGGAAAAAAACATAGCAAAGAAGATGACCAGGTAATGCTGCACAGTCACTAACAGACTAAGAACTCATGCTTTACCCTAACAAAGACAACTAGCACTGAGCACTGTCACCCTGATATCCAAAAGGTGATAATGAAGCCAATGTAGCATGAATGCCTGTGGCTATGTCACCGGTGAACTCAACCCTTCCCTGATTCTGTGCTCACCAACTGAAAGGCTGCAAAAACTGTTCATCCTCCATGGCAATACTCCATCAAGAGGGTAGTGTACCTGTTTAGAGCTCCCAAAAGTACTTCTACGTGACAGGACAACAATAAAGACCATTATACCGCCATCAGCCACTACAGGAAGAGACTACCTGGAGAAACTTTGAACCTCACAGACTGGGATTTTCAGTCTTGACTCCAAATTCAGGGGCATTACAAGTCCTGAGAATGTTTGGGTGGTGGGTTGGCTGTCCTGTGGAATGGCAAGCTCTGCTTCTTGAATATCTCCTGTAGCATAAACAGTCTTTCACCTCTCCTAGAGATCAGGACCGTGTGAATGTAAAGGCTTTGGTGGACTTTATCCCGCTGTCAGCTCCTGGGCAGATGCTTATGGCCAGGTTTGTCTTCTCCAGCAATAACCCAAACAGCTCTGTGTTGAGGCTGAGATAACGGGCAGGGCAGTTTCATAGAATCATAGAACAATTCAGGT
>NW_009746193.1:0-1171 GCF_000703405.1 Apaloderma vittatum | reverse complement strand
GCTTGCTGCTGAGGACCAAGGGCAGGTGCTCGGGTCGTAGCCAGCTGTGCACACACAGACCCTAAGCAGAGAGTATTAGGCTGTGACAGCTGCAGCTGGCTCTGAAACAAGCACCAAGCCTGAAGAGATTATGATAGATTTTGCTTGTATTATGAAACTGATTTTACATCATATACGAGGCAAAATATGCCTCTCAAAGGGATGGAAATCCTTTTGCAGGGCCAGAGCTGTCAGTGGAGTTGACTTCAGGGCTGTGGGCGAGGGTCAGGCTAATGGACCATTTTCTCTGTACAGTGGCTGGTCTGAAGCATATGGCACAGAAAAAAGCCTCTCTCCTGTCCTGTCCTGTCCTCTCCTCCCCTGTCCTCTCCTCTCCTTTCCTTTCTTTGGTCCAGCTGTTTTTGTTTATAGTGTCAGAAGTAGGGGACAAGGTAGGAAGGAAGGACCCATCTCTTCCTCATCACCAGCAAGGGACATCATTCCCATCAGGGATGGTACCTCTGTGTTTGCTGCACTTCTAGGATAGGGCTCTAATTACAAGGCTCTAGGCTGCGGGCAAGACCTGCCTGCCTGTAACAAGGGTCTCTACTTTAAGCAGGTTTGGAAAAACACGGCCTGAGAGCAGAGGGCGAAGTGATGGGGTCTCCAGTGCGGCACAGCCCAGGGCCCTTTCTGTAACTGCTTCACGAGCAAGGAGGTCTGATCAGTCAGCAATTCCCTGTGCCATACAGACATGTTAATTCATAAAGAGATCAATCTTACAGTGCCGAATAACATTAATGGCATAACTAGTACCACCCCATTATTCCTCTAGTACCTGCCTCTCAGAAGAACAGTGTTAGAGAAAATAACAACATTCAACTAAACACAATACTCCAACTTTTTTACTAGTATCTCTGCAGCTATTAAAATGTCAAAGTTCCTAGTAAAGGGCTTCTGTTACTGGTAAGAGGCTGTACAGCTGGTTGTGAATTTTTATGAGCATATTGAACTACGTGTTTTGGGAGCAAAACAGATACGTACTCATTTCTGAAGCAGATCATTTCTGTGTGACTGAAATCACGCCTAATTCTCCTTCAGTTAATACCACAAAACAACATCCACATCAAAACTGGAAAAAAGCATCATCATATGCTTAAAGTGCCAGATTATAACTTTAGACCTTTTGAAA
>NW_009746192.1:0-1171 GCF_000703405.1 Apaloderma vittatum | reverse complement strand
ATATATATATATAGATAGATAGATATTCCTTACTCAAAGTTTAAAAGGGATTTTAATTTTCGTGGAACATCTATTTAGATATATCTATTCATTGTCTGAATTGCATATATTCACACCACCTTTCCATAATGAACAATGATGTGCCAGTGCAAATTTTCAGAATTCTTTTGGCATAGAAGGCAGGAGAAATTATTAGATCTCTTCTGGGTCAACTGGCAATGGGCTTGATATACATGTTCACCATATGTTGTACAACTGTTTATTACCTAGCAGTAGGTCAGGGTGATCTAAAGTGGTGAATTCTACCTTTGGACTATGGAAAAACCATGAATTTGTTAGTAGAAATGCAGTGTATAGACCAATAGTCCTAAAAAATATGATATGATGAGTTAGATAGCTAAGGCCTGAACTCAAAATAAATGTGCTGAAAAACATTGAGTGTCTTAAAGTACAACATGATGGGCAAAATTTTAATCCCTTTTCCTTAAAAGGTTAATTAGGCTACACCGCAAATTGTGTGTATATGTATTTTTATATCTATATATACACTAATAGATCTTTCCCAGTGAATGCATACATCTTTATGAAGACCTGCATTTGTGAATTCCTGAAGGATACAGAAATGTATTTAATTAATATGAAAATTGTATAACTCATCTTTATTTTGTGTATGCGCATATGTACATAATTCAAGCACTATTTAAAAAAAAAAGCAACAGGAGAATCTTAAAGTCAATCTTTGTTATTTCTAAATATAATTTTCCACCGAAGAAGATAGAACTATTTGCATATTTATTAAATATATTTTACCCAGAAAATTCATAAGCATGATGCTGCATCTCATTGAAAGTCTATTTCTACCAGCAGCCAAGGTCATTATGTAGAAAATTCTGTACAAAAATATAAATGTATTGGCTACATTTAGAATAAACTATAATAGGACCTGGTAGAGATTTTGAGCCTTAGGCCATAAAATTCAACAGATGCAATCATTATTCTGGTAACAGTAACATTAGCTCGGCTTTGGAAAACTGAGTAACGAGGCACACTGGTCAACTCTTAAAATTCAGTATATTTTGATAGTCACCACATAATTGAATCTGAAATGTTCCATTTATTCTTTATTCTATGTGAATGGTATGCCAAATCAGTATGATTTAACTGTGTTAAA
>NW_009746191.1:0-1165 GCF_000703405.1 Apaloderma vittatum | reverse complement strand
CCCTCAAATCAAAATTGCTATTGAATGAAGTCGAGTAGAAGCTTTAATTAAGGCGAGTTCCACAAACTGGAACTAAAAAAGGGAATGCTGCCAAGCATGGAGATCATCTACAAGCTTCCCAGAGCACAGACTTCCATAGTAGATGGCTTCACCTCCCTTAATAAGTCCAAGTCAGACTTCTTCAGTGTCATTCATCAAAAATTGAAAATATTTGTCATTTGGTATTTGCCTCCTTTCAGGGATATCCCTGGCTCTGAAATTGGCCAATGCGTAAATAGTTAAGGCAGTGATACTAGAGAATTGGAGCTCCTTGGTGCATGTCTTCATGTCATTAGTCAGAATGACGAAATCTGTAGCTGAACTGCAGCAGGATTTTAGCTGGATAAAGATACAGTTTGTTTTGGTTTTTTTCCCCCATGTTAGCACTGTGTAATCCTCCGTACTCTCTGTAGAGCAATTTGAAGTCTGTCGTTTCTTCTCCAGCATTTGGGGCCAGGGGCTGGGAGTTACATCAATGAAAAATGCAGCTCAGATCATGAGTCACAAAAAGTCACTGCCACCTGATGCTTCCTGTGATCTCTCTGACATAAGATGTTTAGGGCTCCATCTCAGCCACCCCTAGTGATCATAGCAGGGGAAAAGTTACATTTTAAGAGAAAACTGAATTTTCATGCCTTAAAAAGATAATTCTGGGAAACAGTAAGAGGTGCCATTTCCTTAAATTCCTTAAGTCAGGAGGCTAAGATTCCAAATCCTTTCCTTCCAATGTCCTGCATAAAGTGAGTCATGTTAAGATTGTGCCTAAGTTATTTACTGACCTTACCGACCAGTCCTATGACCAGGTCCATGTTGTACAGTATGACAACAATATAGAACTGTTCATGCAGGAGAGGAAGGGAAAACCAAGTATTTGTTTCACTGCTAGTTGTGTCAGCTCAGCTCACACTGGAAATGTGCCCATCCTCTATCAAAATCACTGTCAGGAGGACGATCACTGACTGACACTTTCGATGGCAATTGTGGTAGAAATGGATGCACAAACATACAGATACTTCAAGTGATGGTTTACCAGTTAGCCACTTTGATGACTGATGGTATATCTCAGAGGACTTCCTTCTTGGTGCCTGATGTGGAGCTAAAATAGGTGCGCAGTGTCCACAGATCA
>NW_009746190.1:0-1167 GCF_000703405.1 Apaloderma vittatum | reverse complement strand
AGGTCCCTTCCAACCCAAACTGTTCTATGATACTATGCTCCTGCAATTCTACGATTTGCATGAAAAATATGAATAAAGAGTAAGTATTGTTTGTGACATTATATCACAAAATGGCCCAGAGTAGGGAGGGATGGGGAGCTGGCACGAGGGCAGAGCTGCCAGGGTCCATCAGTGCTGGGGTGCAGCTCCCACACAGCCACAGGTATTTTTTCCATCGTGCAGAATCCCACTGGTTTTACCAAATGGAGTGTGATGCTTTCTCATAACACGCTTTCAGAAGATGCAGATTTTCCCTTTGCTGGGGAGCCACAAACTGCCTTTTTCTTCTGCCGACAGACTCGCCAATGCTCATTCCCCGGGTGAAAATTTTCCACGCTGACTAGGAGTTGATCTTGAAGATGTCAGTTCAGCAGTTTCCCAAAATAGGATTGAGGAAAAGAAATTGCTTAGTAAAATAGAAAACATAAAAATGACCTTTCGTTTGAAATCCCTATGGCCTTATATAGTGCAGTTCACCGAGTTCCTAATCATGCTGATGTCACTGTGCCTCCACAAAGTATCCTCACTTGAGATTTTTTGCTTTCATTTTACTTGATAAAATCACCTGTTTCTGAGGGTTCAACTTTGGCCTTATTAGTAATAAGGTATAGAAAGTGGCAAAAGGATTCATTGCACAAGTAACAGAAGAAGATTAGTGAAAACTATTTTTAGGTATCTCAGACTACTACAAAACTGGAAAAAATGCCCAGGTAAAACCTTTGGCTACCAGGACCCCCATCAGCACCTGCAGCTTTATGCTGATAGTTCCTTTCTTGGAGTTTGAAGGTTCATTTCCCAAAAGATATTCATATACAAATCCATGAGTGCTTGTAAAAACTAAATTTCCATTCTCTCTGCAGTTCCTCTGTCTCTTACCTTGGAAACAGAAACAACCTGCTGCCGTTTGATGTCTTTCAGCATCACTAGCACCACCAGTACTCCACCACTGGGAATGAGGAGTTTCCCACAGCTGCTGGTGTCCCAGAGTGCCTTACGCTGCCTTCCCTGCCAGAATGGATCTGGAAGAAAAAGACATATTTCTACACTTGCAGTTGACCATCGTCAGACCACTTGTTTGACCATCATCAAACTGTCATCAATAATTTGAATTCTTCTTTGCGTTTGTTA
>NW_009746189.1:0-1150 GCF_000703405.1 Apaloderma vittatum | reverse complement strand
TCCTCTGAACACGCTCCAACAGATCCACGTAAGAAAAGAAGATAGAAATCATCTGCAGCAATTTGCCAGAAGTAGCCCTGAACCTTAAACGACCCACCTAGCAGTTTGGACTCTCAGCTTGCTGTCCCAGCCTCCAGACAGCATTTCCCCTATACAAGACGCATAAGTATCATATATCCAATAGAGTAAAGCACTTAAGTGCTCAAAACATTTGTTGAATCAGAAATATATATACAATAGTCTGCCTATACTGTTGTAATAAAGAAATAGATCCTGCCTCATTGTACAGAATTTGGACTTATCCTCCAGTCAGTGAAGCTTAATTTATGACTAAAAAATGAAAAATATTACTGAAAAGCTCAGTAATGCACTGTGAAATAATAACTGGTTTGACTTCATTTAAAAAAGGATAAAAAAGAGCAAACCATACCAATATTAAATTCTTCATTTAAAAGATCCATACTCAGACAATAAAGAATATTAACTTTCAGGAATGAAATTAGACAGAGACAGACAGATAAATATCTGCCTCTCTAATTCCTTCTCTTAAACTGTGCCTTCCTCCAGATCTCAAAACAATCCTTAAAAATTGCAAATGGATATTCGAAGTCCAGAAACAGTCATTTCAGATGGATGGCTGTTGGGAGTTATATCAAGTTTGTTGCTTATAATTTTCTTTGGGTCAAACAAGCTGCGGCAAACAGGTTTTGGAGTATCTGGATAAACCAATGAGAAGGAATTGCCTGGTGTCACTGGTGTGGTATCTCTCAATGGACTCTCGCTGCCTTGTGGGGGCCAGCAGCAGAAGACAAGGCATTAATTATTAAGATAGTTCAACGAAATTGAAAGTTGATGAATTTTACTCTGAAAGGAGAATGTGATACTGGAAAAGAAAATCAGGAAGGGAGCAGTCAGTGGCAGATGAAACAGATTTCCAAGAGCAAGATGCATCCTATAGCATATATATAATACAGATCCCTCCAGTTATTGGTCTTAGACACCGCCCACCACGTAGCTGACCCTTGGATCCTCACATCTCCACCTGCCTCATGGATGGACACATAAGGATGCAAACAGGTCTCTCAGCAGAACTCCAGACTCACGGTCTCTTCAATAGCTGGTTTGGACCCTTTGCCCCTTCAGCAGACTC
>NW_009746188.1:0-1157 GCF_000703405.1 Apaloderma vittatum | reverse complement strand
GAGATCATCAAGTCCAGCCTATGACTCAATAACTTCAAACTATTTTCTCAAGAAACCCCCAATATTACTTTTTTTTTAAAAAAAAATGCACATACCTTCACCTTGTCTGTAATACTTCACATGAAACATATCAAAGTCTTCAAAACCAACTTATATTAGATATTTATCTGTGCTTAACTCTATGAATTTTAAAAGCATACAAATGGAGCAGTTTATATATCAAGTTCTTTAACCAGCAAAGCATTTGTAAAAGAAGCAGCTGAATGAAAAACTGGCTGTTAAGAACACATCTGCCAGGCTGAATCACCTTCCGAGTCCGTGGCACCAACACTGCAGTTGCGCAGAGCGAGGGACACGCAAACCCACATTGGGATCTGCACCCACACCAGCAAAGTGGCTTTGAAGGGATGGCAGTTGTCGCGAACGTACAGCTCTGCAATAATCCTCCGCAGGTTTTTGTTAAAATGGAACCTTTAGAACAGAAAAGAAAAAAAAATTCCTCTCACAAAACCTGTTAGGAGGTAACTTCTGTAAGCCTGTTGTTGGTAAGACTTTTCGTCCTGCCACCCCGCAACCAGGGGTACGTACAGTCACCAACTTACCTGGCCACCTTTTCAGACCAACCCACTTGCTTTCCACGAACAGAAACCTCATAGCGGAGGCGCTCAGCTAGTTTTTTAATCTCAGGCTGCAGATTTTCCAGCTAGCTAAAGGAAAGGAAGAATGTTTAGCACGCTCGTATCTAAAAATTGCCACCTCTCCCCACCTGATGCTGCACCAACATTAAAAATGACTGTGCAGAACAAGGCCTTTATCATTACAAGGAAGGCATGAAGGTACTAGGGAGAACCATTTACAGTAATCAAAAATACTATTTTACTACGAAACAAAATAAATACAGAATTAGAATTTGTATTTTGTCCTTGTAAGCATCTTTTCGTCTTCATTCAGGAACTGTGGCCAACCGCTCAACAAAACCAAAACATTTTAACACAATTTCAAAAACGTTTATAGTGCAGCAGACAAACAGCTCGGCAATCACTGAAGTCACTATCCTGAGGAATAAAAAGAGACCCTGTTACACGAGACTACAACTATCTTCACTTTTGCACTCAAAGGAAAAGGGAAGATAAACAATCATGACTGCAAAAAGCAAC
>NW_009746187.1:0-1164 GCF_000703405.1 Apaloderma vittatum | reverse complement strand
GGAACAGAGCCCTCCGATCCTTCTGCAGGAAAAAGGCCAAGGAAATTTCAAATTGTTAACTCCAGTTGTTCGCCTCACACTGCGTTTGCTAAAGCTGGACTTTTTCAAGCCTCTAGAGACGCGTGTTTCAGAGGCAGGCACTCTGCTTCGCTGACAAAGCCGTGTTGTTGACTGCAGGGAAAATAATCACAGGAGCCCAACAGATCATAACTCCCATGACAGGGCACGCAGTGGGGGTGGGAGGCTGAAGCAATTTTCTCCGCTAACCTTGTCCCAGGCCTTTAAGGGCTTAATAAGATCATAACCAACACCTTGAATTATATCCTGAAATAAACAGGTAGCCAGAACAGAGCACAAAGCTCAAGATTTATGGGCTAATAGTAGGTGACCTTCAAGAGAAAGGTCGCTACAGGCTCTACTCACTGGAGTCCTTTGCAAGAGCGGCCCCAAGAAACGAGCGCTAACCCCGAGGTGAGGAGGGTGTGGAGCACATGCACCACAGGGAAGCCATCTCTGCTTCCAGAACAACCGTCGATGAAATAAATAGTACTGTGAGGGCTGGAACTAACAAAGTCCGGTTTCTTTCTTATTTGGTTCTTGTGGTTGATTGACTTCTGTGTCTAAGATGGAGTAAGAATCTGAAGGTTTTTTGGCAGCAGGAGTATCACAAGATTCCTTCCTGTGTGGATTCTCTGGTCTTGAATAACTTGTGAACTCACACTGAAACCATCCTTTCAGTAACAGCTCTGACAGCGTCTCTTCCCTATCCAGCTTCTTATCTTCCACAACACGGGGGGAACTTAGTTACCTTGGAGCTTACAATTTATTTCACGTGGCTTTAAGAATGAACAAAACTAACCTGTTACACAAAATACAGGGAGGCACATGCACAGGTACACACAGAATTAATTCTCCTTCAAAGCTAAACTGACAGTTAGTTCTACAGGTAAGGTTCAGTCTCAGCGGCAGTGAGGGGAGGCAATGATGATGTTTTCTGAAGAGAGCAACAAGTTCATCTTTTCACCTCTAGCAGGTGACCCAGGGAGATCACAGCCAAACATGGTTTATGGAAGTATCGTGAGACAAAGGCAACACACAAGAATTTGTCACGATAATGAAGCAGGGGGCTCAGCTACCAGAGAGAACTGAAGCACCTGTCTCAAG
>NW_009746186.1:0-1162 GCF_000703405.1 Apaloderma vittatum | reverse complement strand
CGGCCTGCGCGGCCCCCGGCGCCCCGCTCCGCCCTGCTCCGCGCCCAGGTGTGGTGGTGGCGCTGCTGCTTCGGAGCCTTGTGGGAAGAAGTCTATTTGTTCTTGTACCTGAAGCAGGTGATGTTTATGCAGAGACATCTGAATGACAGCAGGAGTGAAGGACAAATCTAATAAAGCCTAATAAACCGTGAGAGTCTAAATGTCATTAAATTTACAAAGATGAGACTCCAAATCACCAAAAAGGTAAATGTCTTCATTAGTCTGATCTCTGAAGACTGTCGAACATTTCATTAATTTATAATTTATGATTGTTTGACAAATATTGAAAAGTATGTAAATATGAGGGGGATAATGTCTTTTCTGCGGGAGATAAGGAAATGACCCAAACTGTACGTGCCTGCTAGATTACACACGAGGTTCCATCTATCTGTTATCAAACTGTGCTTTCCCTTTATACAGCATATTGTGCAACTGACAAGTGAAATAGTGCAGATAAACCAATGGTTTAAAACGTAATAAAGACAACAGCCATTTGCATTTTTTACATTTTATTACAAAGGTAATTTACTATGACACATTTCTGAATGTAATTTATGAAAACATTTTAAAGCAATTATATAATGTATACAGCACTCGGAGACACAGAAAGTCAGATAAATAATAATCTTATGGATCTTCAGAGACTTTCTATAACGCTGAAAATAGAGACTTTCTCAGGAACAGCAGTGAAACATAAAATCAGAGAAATAAAATGCGGAATGATGTAATAAAGAGGAAATGGATACACTTCGAACTGGAATTGCAACATTAGATATTCAGGAAAACCATCTCATCTATTCCAAAGAACCAGATCATCTCAGAATATTTTTTTCCTACACATTGTGAAGTACACTTCTTAACGAAAAGAGGATTTCTAAGGAAAACCTCTTGCACCTCAGTCTTCTTTGGTGGAGCAAGAAGCAGACCTTCCAGTGAGGATCCCACGGGGCCAAGGAGCAGTATCAGCCTCCCTTGGCTCTCCTGTGACAAAGGGGAATTACGAGTTTATTATCACTCTTTATCTCGAGAAGGGGCAGGAGGGGTTGCTTTGCGCATACACGTGCAGCAGTCACCGTGCGGGGCCGGGGCCGCGGGTGCGGGCAGGTCCGGGGCAGCTGCCAGC
>NW_009746185.1:0-1153 GCF_000703405.1 Apaloderma vittatum | reverse complement strand
ACTCTGCATTAATATTAAAGGCAGAACACTATGTCCTGTTCATGTGGATTTATGCAGTTTCCCGGTATTTCTTGTTTTCAACAGATGGCTTCAATGAAGATGTTTCAGATTCAGTTCCACACAGGTTTTGTGCCTCGAAATGCCACCACAGTGAAATTTGCCAAGTATGTTGACACCCTCTTGTAGAAGAGTGGAATAATTTTTCTTTGAAACTGTTTAATCTGCAAAACCAACATGATGTGGGGAGAACAAAATATAATCAGTGTAGGAAGTTGATTACTTTTAATTGCAGTAAGATTCTGTTATTTTCTCACCTCAAGGAAACTTAAGGTTTTGTTCATGATACAAAAAAATATTTTGTACCAGAATACTGCTGGTTTAAAATAAGTGGAAAAGGAAAACAAATAGAGCATGTTTTCAGCATTGTGCTAATTGCTTTAAAGTTGTGTTCTACTGAAGTGAATTTAATCTATTTAGCCATCAGTATCAAGAAACTACTTGCATGCGTCTTTGCAGGTATGATCTCGATGCCTGTGACATACAAGAAAAATATCCTGATTTATTTCAAGTCAATCTGGAAGTGGAGGTGGAGCCCAGAGATAGACCTAGCTGTGAACAGCCACCGTGGGATAACATGAATATAAAGGGACTGAATCCCAAGATCCTTTTCTCCACTCGAGATGAACAACAAGAGATACTATCAAAATTTGGTAATGAATCTCTTGAAAAACTAGATAATGTGATAAAGTTTCTAATTTAGTATCTGAGGCTTTTGTTTCATTTCTGACATTCCTTCAAGTGAAAGAATTTTAGAAGATGGTAGGGTTTTTTGTAAATATACTTTAAAATTTACATTGCATAAAGGACTATAATACATCCTTCAGTAATGAATTATAATTATCTCACATCCATTTTCTTTCCATTTTATTGCTTTAAAGCTATAAATATGCTCTTTGCAGGGATTTTAGCAAATGGGAATAGTGACAGCCAGGATTTGTAGGCCAAATACTTGAAAGAACTATATTTGGCTAAACTGGCAGCATTATCTAAGCATTCCTCATAAATGGTCTTAACTAAAAATGACTTTATCAAGATTCTACTTATGTATAGCTGAGTAATATTATAATTCAATTTCTCAATTTTTCCTAATGTG
>NW_009746184.1:0-1163 GCF_000703405.1 Apaloderma vittatum | reverse complement strand
AGTGGGTCAGGGCTGCAGGATCGGCAGCTGCTTTTATGAGAGGCTCCTTTAAAAAAACTACAGTTTTTACTGCTGCCCCAGTGGCTCTGACTTCTGAGGCTACGGGAAAGTTACCTAGATCCCTGGGCATGTGTTTGATTTTGAATCGCCCTGTGCTGGTAGAGGAGGTCGGGACGCGGGGTCCAGAGAGTGCTGGGGTTTGAGGGGATGGAGGGACAGGGGACAAGCGTTTGTGCATGCAGGATGCGATGGTTAGGGCTGATATACTGAGGCTGGTTAATACCCAGCCTTGGGAGCTAGAAGCAGCTTGTGTCTTTATTGCTTGGCGTTATTTTATAGCTTTTGGCAGATAACCAGAGAACTGGATGAGTCCTTTTTTTTTTTCTTTGTTTTCTGCTGTTACAGAAAACCCACAACAACCCTATGCTATGCACTGCCGAGTACATAAACATGAAAAACGGCCTCTGACACGCAGCAGCGTGCTCTGTGTCTGTGGGAGCACTGGGGACTTCTCCTCTGAACCAGCCCCAGCTTGCGAGTGGGGAACAAAACCCCCGGGCGTCCTGGCTCTGGAGTTGGAGAACGCCTGGCAGACACAGTCAATGAGCTCTACATAAGGGCGAGTGGTTTTGGGTGATGTAACTGGCATTTCTGTATTCCAGGAACTCACATTCCTCCCTAAAATACTGGAATTCTCTGAGCAGCACAGCCCAGGTAAATCTCAACACTTTCATGGCATTTCTCAAAGAGTTATGAGGTTTCATTAGCACTTAAACTAGTAAATGTCTACATTGGCATTTTTTTTTTCAAAGAGTCAGGGTGTTTACCCCAGCCGTGCTTCTAGAGGCTTTTGACTCTTTTGTATACTAAGGAGAGAATTCTGATTTTCTACTTTTTTTTTAAAAAAAAATAAAAATCAGTGATTGAATTCAAGATTGCCAAAGCAGGGCCTTCAGACCAAGAGCCTTGCTGGGGGTGGCAGCGAACCGTGCCACTGAGTCACCTATTCCTTCTATGCTGGCTGCAAGCCCAGGCATGGGGTGGGCACCACAGATGCCACCAAAGACCAGCCAATGATGTTAGCTTTTTCCATTTTAGAATCACAGAGTGTTGGAATCGGAAGGGACCTCTGAAGATCACCCAGTGCCACCCCCTGCCAGAGC
>NW_009746183.1:0-1168 GCF_000703405.1 Apaloderma vittatum | reverse complement strand
AAAAAAAAAAAAAGCCTATATTGTCCTCTGCTGTCTGGATGACTCCAAGGCAAAACAGCTGACTTGAACCTGAAACTTAGTCTTGCAGAGTGCTTTCTGTTCTCCTTTTAACTCACACCAGTGAGTAAACTCTACATCTCCAGACATCAAGGCCTTCTGTCAGAGAAAGGGCTAAATCTGAAGATTTCTTGAAGCCATCTTTTTTTTTTTTTTCAGGATTGTGTTTTTACCTTTAATCTTACCTTTAATCTAACACACCAGGTCAAACCCAGGATGGCTATAATTACGGCAGATAATTGTATCATGAACGTATCAAAAACAGTAACTTTAATTAGAAGATAGAGAAACTGATCAAGACTAGGAAGATTTAAAAGAATACATATGTCACCACTGTTTCACCAGAAATTAAGCTTTCTCCTTACAGCAGATGGAACAAAACATTCTCCGAAAATGCAAAGGATTCATCAGCTGGTGTCTCCTACAGGGCTTTCTCCATTTTTCCCTAGTCACATTTGCTTTTATGTTTTCATATTAAAGCAAAACTCTTTCAGAAGTTCTGCTTTGATATTACCTTTTAACAACAGTTAAGTACAAACTATTAAAACATACTTCCTGTGATGTAAAAAGAATCCATTCCAATGATGTCCATGGAGTTATGATTAAAAGACTCTACAAGAGTGATAGATCCAGAATCATCATTATTTTTTAAATGATCACAGTAATCGTTGAAGTCTAAATATCCTGTGTGCTGATCCTATGTGCTGTTACATCTTTCTCTCCTTTTCATTCAAAGGCACCTACATGTTGTGCTGCATTGCAAGCAATTTAAGACCTCCCTGCTTGCTTCCTGCTGTTGGATACACTGGTATTTAGCTGAAGTTATGCACCCTGGAAGTGCTTACACAAAAATGTCTTTCTGTTCCCTGCAGCACCCACCAAGTCTTGGCGGAAGCCAGCAAAGTTAATAAAGGACTTTTTTCTACTGTGATTTGGCATGAACTAATCCACATAGTAAAGCCAGCATAAAAAAGAATTAGAGTTTTGTGGCTAGTCCTCCATAGTTAATTACACTGGAATTTTTTATATCAGCTTGTTCTGTCTTGAGATGAGGAAATTCTCAGCACCGTTATCTCATTGGTAGCAAAAACAAACAAACAAACAAACAAAC
>NW_009746181.1:0-1164 GCF_000703405.1 Apaloderma vittatum | reverse complement strand
GTTTGACAGCCAAAGACTGAGGCATTGCCCTTTGTGTCTTGGGTGATGTCACCTGTGGTCAATCCAGAGTGTTTATAATTTGTACCCAGTGCTCTTACCACATCCTGAAACGAAGTATTTCTACTTTTGTTAATGGGTTCCTTGCTTCTCTCAGCATCCTGTTTTCACTTACAAAATCTTTTCAATTCTATTGCAACGGGAGGGTTTTTGTTCTTGTGAAACTAGTTTGCATAAAACCAGAATAAGCCGTGCTGTTTCCACATGAAGACTTTATCCTTAAAGATAATGTGCTAGAGAAACTCAGATTGCGTTTCATGCATTGTTATGACTCAGGTAGCCCTTATACACAAAATTTTCTCCCTGTTACATCCCATATAGGTCTCTCTGGTTCTGTCACACCTTAAATGAACTCATTGCTAAGGCTTTTATTTGCACTTTGATTTTTTTTCTTTCTTTGCTTTCTGTCTGCTTCTCTATCCATTCTTCCTTTAGCCGTAAGTTATTTAGAAGAGACCATCATTCTAAATGATTTAGGATGCACTAAAGACCACTTCCTGATAGGCAGATATAATTAACAAAGTTATGGATTTTGTTTTGTGAGGCACACCATTTTTTTGTATGGGTATTAAGTACTTTGATAACGAAACAGTTTAGAAGTTCTTTTCAAATGCAAATTGTTGAAAACTAATTTTTTTATCTGTAATTTATTATTTATCTCCCAACAGTCTTGAACTGTCATGTCATGTTCTTCATGATACAATAAATCACAGTTTGTTCAAAGCCAGGGCTGCCTGGTGGAAACTCTAAGGGGTAGAGAAAAAATACAGTACTGGCATCAATATTTAGGGTAAATGGCAACTGTCCCATCTCAGTGTTATGCATATACTAACCGATCCATCAGTAGTCAATGTATTGAGAATATAGCCACAGAGTTTGTGAAACATCAATCCGTCAAGCTGCCCCAGAGAGTTTTGAAAATGTACCAATTGCTGAGACTTTTAAAAGTGCGAATATAAGTTGTGGAGGCAGTAGATACAAAAACACTGTTGGAGGAGTTGGTACCACTGTCCAAATACCTGCTGCCAGGCTTTTCACCGAAATGGTGAAATGACATCTGACAACTGCTCTCATGATGTTTGTCTTGGTTTAGAAGACAGGGGAAAG
>NW_009746180.1:0-1164 GCF_000703405.1 Apaloderma vittatum | reverse complement strand
AGCTGGCAGGAGTGGTCTTCGGTTGTTTATTCTTTTTTCCCCACTTTCAAATCACTTTCCAGGATATGAAAGTCTCATGCAACTGCCCTCATAAATTTCTCATATTCCAGCATAAAATGGATTATTTTTCTGGGCCACGTACTGAGCCTTTCGGAACCCTGCTCTCGCGATGGTTACAGAGCTTCTGGTTTCCAGCCTGAATTAATTCCTCACCAATGTACACGGATTTGATTTATGCCCGTTATGCCCTTTATTATAAATCACTCTTACTTCTTTCTCATATTTGCCCTGTGAGAGAACAATCGACTCTCTTCTCACCCTCATGATTTTAGTAGCATTTATTATTAATTTATACCTGGAAATTAAAGATCTCCCATAAACTGTTTAACGAATTTGGCCGTTATTTTAATAGCAGTAGAGCTCCCTAGCATGAAGGTAGATCGCACCTGTAAAGCCTTTTAAAACGCCTTCCTCAGAGGAATTAACTCCTATTGATTCTTTTATCTCTTTCTGTCAGCTTTTCAGAGGTTTCATGGGGAACTGCAGGGCAGAACGCGGAGTTCTCTCAGCACCATGTGTGTACCCAGCACTACGGCCAAGAGCAGGGCTGGCTAGAGCACGCGGCTACCTTAAGACCAGGAGCAGGACACAGAGTTGCAAAAGTGGTAGATACTCAAGTTGTCCAATGCTTCTCCTTAGCAAAACAGTATTTCACAGTGCGACAAAGTTACGCGTGTCACCAAAGGAACAACCTTAGCAAACGCGTTATCAAGCACAGAGATTATTTTGACTGCTGGAAGGTGGCTGTTACCGCCCTATTTCTACAAACTATCACAATCCGCCTGCGCAGTTACTGCTCTGACATCACTTACACACAAAATGTAGTTCTTAGTAAATTAGATTCCTCCACTCCAAGGAGCCACTTCATAAAACATCATCACCCTTCTATAGATGCATAAATGAAGCACCTACATACAGAGACACACACCGTTACTGGTGCTAGCTCTTCTGTCCTTTAAAAGACACGTGTTCAGCTGACAGCTCTACAATATCCTGTATTACTGCCACGTCACACAGGGTTTCAGCTGTTGTCTTGGTTTGAGCTGAACTGAACCGATTCTGTTCAGTGATGGTACTTTTCAGCTCAGCCTCTTCTGAGAGGCT
>NW_009746179.1:0-1122 GCF_000703405.1 Apaloderma vittatum | reverse complement strand
GATCCAAAAGATTTTTCTCCCTGCTATCCTTGCAACAAATAATTGGGGTGCTTTAAGTCAGACCAAACAGGATATGGAAGACAAACAGAATTTTGTAGAAACAATAAAGAGATATCTTTCGTCGTTAGAAGGTAAGTGTTAAATTTAGGAAGCAATCCAAGTAGACGAATTCTGCTGAAGAATTGCAGTTTAAAGTCAGTAGCACATAGGAAAGGAACTTTTCGTGTTCTGTAAGGAAAAATAAAATTTGCCATCATTTGCATAATAAATACATGGGTAGATTATTTAAGAAAACACTGTAGTCATACTATACTTTTGAGGAGGAACACTGGCTTTCAAATGAGAATTTCCTGCTTTATGTGAGTGCAGTAAAATGGCTATTATATTGAAACAACACTGATTACAGACACGTATTCCCAAATGTAAATTGCTTGCACTGGTAGAAATTAATTTTAGAGTTTAATTTGTTCAGTATTGTAGTTGCTTTTTTTCTCCTGTTTTGTTTTTCCAGGGGCTATAAAATGCATTGAAGGAGCTGTTGTATTGGAAAAACCAGATTACATCGATTTTTCTAAGCTCCAGTCATCTGAGACAGTAGCTGCAGCAGCTGATAATCCTGACATGGTTCACCAGCTGGAGGAAGTGCTTATGATATGGTATAGACAAATTGAGCAGGTAAATTGTTGCTTTAACACATCAATCCAGCAGATAGAGATTTGTAAATGATGTGTGACACTTGCCTGAAGTTAGCTGAAAGCTTCAGCTACATCTCCACCCGAGTAAAACAACTACTTCACTTCTATGCACAAGCGAAGTTAAATAGTACTTATCCCTAGAACTTACAGTCTAGCAAGAATAAGAGTTTCTAAACAGTTAATACAAAAATAGGAAGAAGAGGACAGAAGGATGCAGGAATAAAAACACTCGTGAGGACCACATATATATATACGGTTAGGTGCACTCTGTACATGACCTGTTAATTTTCTAGTGTTAGGCATGGTATGAGATACTACTCCTAGAAAGAGCTTTGACCAGGACCAGTAGGGCGTTTTTGATCCTGTGTAAATCTTACATGGTAAGGTCTCAGTTATCCAAGAAATGAGTGTCTGAGACTGAAATTAA
>NW_009746178.1:0-1158 GCF_000703405.1 Apaloderma vittatum | reverse complement strand
CCCTACAAATGGGAAAAAAAAAAAAAAAGAAGAAAAAGATCCTTATTATCTGACAGTGTTGTCTGAATGGTACCAACCCTTGGGGATGGTGCAAAGAATATCACATGCCAGCACCATTTACTGCCCAACCATGGGATCACAAGCTGTTTGGCCACCCAGCAACATCTGCCTTTATTTTTCCTCTCTTTTTGGATGGGACAGAAAGAGCTTTGCATGGGACAGAAAGGCTCAGAGCACTGCCTGTGCACAAAGAGATGGTGTTTCTGGGCTGCGTTTTTATCCAGATCATTTGTTGCCATGATATGCCCTCCTTCAGCACAATTTAGATAAAAGGCACTAAACAACTGGGTAGGTGTCCTTGCGGTTTTTCCTCCTTTGAACAGCTGCGTTCCTTCAGCCAAGAAAATAGTTTAGTTTCAGTGCTGCATCACGATAGGTGAACAGCCTTGGCAGGGAGCTTTCAAGCTCAAGGGTTATTCTGCAGCCAGCCACGTGATACTCATTGTGCTGCAGGTCTGGCACAAGGAGAGGCTTGTGGGACCTTTCCCTATTCCAAGTTGATGGGGCGGCATACCTTTGCTACTTCTGACTACTCCTGACTGGATACCAAGCTTTTAGACTTTACCTGCCTGCAAGAAAATTAAATTGTCCTTTCTGGTTCTCTTTCAGCCTGACAATCACAATCTAAAGTCTAGCATAATTAGGAGCAACATGAGAAATTCAATATCTCCTTAAAATGCTTCCAAACAAGTAAGAACAAACAGCGTCAGCCTAACAAGAGTGCTGTAAGTCCAAACAGTGTCAGGCTCCAACTCCCTGGAGGCTGAGCAGTTTATGCAACAGGTAATAATATCCCTCTGCACTTACATCCCAGAGTCAGAAGAATAAAACCAGTTATCATGGCAACAGCACAAACCAGCACTGTTTGCAAGTCCTAGAGGCAGCTCGCTGAGCAACACAGAACATGGCTCATTCTAATAAAACCTCGTCCCTACTCGAGCCCAGGAGAACTCAGCTGCATGCTCCCACCCTCCAAGGGCCTGGTGACCCCGCAGGGGATTTCTCCCACTTCAGCTCCAGGAAGCCCTGGTTGGAGTCTTTCCTCCCCCCAGCAAGGAGAACTCACCAGGCGTTTGGAAGGATCTCCTGCCACATGTC
>NW_009746177.1:0-1138 GCF_000703405.1 Apaloderma vittatum | reverse complement strand
AAAAAAAAAAAGATAGGTCAGATTTTGGGTATAGCAACCTTGACTTTGTCCTTTTAAAGTAGTCCCCAGGCAGCTTTAACTTTTGTAACCAGCACTCAAGCAGTCTCTCACCCCAGGGCCCAGTCAGCTTGGCAGGATGACAGAGGTCAGCATTTCACACGAATGAACAATTTCTCCAATATATTAACGCACGCATTCAGCTCGGTCTCTCTCTTTTCACCTGTCCTTTAAAGTTTAAACCAAGACTATCATAGGTACTCTGCACAATGCAATGCAAATCCCTCTTTTTATTAACCCTTTGAACCCTTATGATGAGAAGTGATAACCTTACAATCTTAAACCGAGACAAAGAAGCAACAGAAGGGCTCTTCTCCCTCCCCTCCCCATACCAGCTTCTTTTTCTTATGTAGTTTCCCTCGCCAGCAAATCACCATCACCTCTCTAACTCAGTCACTGAGTATGAGGAAATCCCTTGCATAACGTTCAAAGTGTGTGACTGTGGTGGGGCCAAGTTGGAGCAGTACTTTGACCAGATTCATGTTTTGGATTAATGCATTTCTTTCTGCTTTGGATATGACTAGCACTTACATGCAGAGTATTTTGGGATGGGAGAAGGAACCTCCATACAGCGAGATGCTTTAGGAAACCATCATGGAGAACTTTTAGTGAGGCCAAATAAAATTGGATACAATAAAAGAGAGACTTTTTAGTGAGTCCTAATCAAGGCACTACGCAATATGCACAATTTTTAGTCAACTCAAGGGGTTAGGGTTAAGTGATCACAAATCTACAAGCTATAATCAAAGATTTAACACTTCAGTCCTTAAAAACGAGAAGCACACCCCTTACCTGCTCTTAGCTGAATATCTGAGTAGGCATGGAAATTCAGTTATCCACCCAAATTCTCTGAACAATTCTGACAACGCACCTGTGTGACTTTGGTTCAAAGTCATCGTTGAAAGAAATTGAGAAGGAGAAATCAAGTGGAAGCCTGAAGGAAACTTTCATTGGCTTTGCTGTGCTGTTACACAGTCAGCCAACTTCGGTGCTCCCAAAATTCAAAACTCCGATCAGATTTCTCTGGGCTAGGCTGGGGTTCTGTTTTAAACTGGTGTGCAATTTTTCTGAAAAAAAAAAA
>NW_009746176.1:0-1153 GCF_000703405.1 Apaloderma vittatum | reverse complement strand
ACTTCTTTTGTGTTATTTTAGCTCTAAAGGAATGAAATGGAGAGCAGAGCTGCACCAACAAACATCAGCACCGTAATTGCTTAGGCTGAAAATAGAAAAGCGTTTAAGCAAAAATATTTTCTTTTATCATGGAATTCCCAAGTGTATTTGGGATATTACCAACTAATTTCTCAAAAGTAACATGCGTTTGTTTCACTTCATGAAAAACAACAAATGAAGAAACCCACCCAAAATCCGTTGTCACTTCTCATTTATTTTAAGACTATACTTACCTGGACATGTGTATCTTTTATTTCCACGTTTCTCTCAAGGTACAAGTCAGCTAAAAATAAATACCAATATCATATCCCCCGTATTTAACAAATAAAATTCCATGGTAATTTCACAATCAACAGTGCCTGGTTTTAAGGATTTCATTATTAAATCTGATTGAATATGATTAAATATGGCTCATGCTTTTCAAAATGGACTGCATGATAGATTTAAATGAACTCATTAGTGGTTAATGCAGCAAAGCGCTTTCTAAATGCTAATGTTTGGCTGCCTTTGGCTCGTTAATTAATTTGAAGATTGTGTAATTATCAGAGCTTTCGATTAGCATACGCTTACTTCTTTTTATTCCCAAACGACAGTTGTTTGCGTGTAACTATTAGAAATTCAATTATATTTGTAATAAAAATAGGACATCAAACTGCCCAAACAAGCACACTCTGCATGGGAACAGCATCTTTTTCCTTTAAAGTCTTTTTCTATTACTGTTATTTTTGAAAAGAACATCAGCTCAGCAGCTTTCTCTCAGCACAGGGAAGGGATAGCAAAGTACATGGCTTTGCTGGGTAATTACATACCTCTGAAGAGCTGTGCAAGATGCATGAGGTCTCAACAGGGCTTGGAAAGAAGAAGGAGCAGAACTTGGCTCATTTTCTCTTTCTCTCCCTCCTCACTTATTTTTTTAAATTTATTTTTCACTTTGCTTTTAAAGGCCAGCAGCCATGAAATGAGGCAGCATGGCCCAACAAGCCTATCTAGAAGAGATGAGCTGGTGTGTACAGTGGGACACAGCACAACGCCGGGTTGCTGCTGGATGTGCAGAACCACAGAGCCACAGGCTTTGGCACAGACAGGGAAAGCGACACCTGTTAACATAAATATA
>NW_009746175.1:0-1156 GCF_000703405.1 Apaloderma vittatum | reverse complement strand
CACAGGCTGTGCAATGATGGGATGTCCAACGTGAACGTCTGTAAGTATCTACACTTGTTTCTTTGAGAAGCTCTACCATAAGGTGTCTTTTTGCAGCTACAATGTGCCAGTGGCCAACGGGCACGTAACCTGTGCTTCTTTTGCAGCTGTGGTAGGCAGGACCACCATCACCGGAGGCAGAGGAGGCATGGGAGGAGGCTTTGGAGGCGGCAGCAGCATGGGAGGAGGCTTCGGAGGTGGCAGCGGCATGGGCGGAGGAATGGGAGGAGGCGTGTGTGGAACAGGAGGAGGCTTTGGAGGAGGCAGCATGGGCGGCAGCTGCGGGCTGGGAGGAGGAATGTACGGCGGTGGCTTCTCTTCTGGGAGTGGAAGGATGTGCGGCTCCGGAGGCGGCAACTTCAGCTCCGGCGGGGGGTCGTCCTCCGTGCGGAGATGCGTCACGACCACCTCCGTCAAATCTTCCGGTGTGAGGTTCTGAGCCCCGAAGCCGGACGGAAACAGGAGCGACGCGTCTCCTCTCTTCTCCCGGCAGCAGCCCAACCTCCTTCAACCCAGCTCTGGCGTCCTGCAACAAAACGAACTGTGTCCCTCACGCCCACCATGCACCAGCACACGCATCTCCCTGGCTTGGTCCCACCAAGGGCGCCTCGTGGCGAGGCCGCGTCCCGTCAGCAGCCCTGGCCAGCCCCGAGCCCGACCCGTGTGAGCAAAGGGAAGTCTCCCTGTGGATCTCCAGCACGGGGAGCTGGTGGACAGGAGGGGAACGCTCTGCCTCTCTTGCTGTCTTGGACATTTCTGGCTGCCTCGTGGCCACCATGTATAAAGGTCTTCTGTCCTCCTCTGTCCTTCTGTCCCTTTCTCAATGGCCGTATCCCTGGGGTGCTTCTGCATGCAGTCTGTGCTGCTGCTTGCCTTCAGCAGTCTGTGGGGTGAGGGTAGGTGTGGGGCAAGCAGGACTCGTCCCCTGGTAGGGCTGGTGAGGGAGCATCTTCTCAGTGGGTGGCCAGAGGCATTAACTGCCCCGAGGTGGAGCATCTGGGTGGCCTTGCTCACCTGGTAGTCCCAGCCTTGCTTTAGGCAAGAGCTCTCTCTGGAGCCATTGCACGGAACGAGAAGTCCTGTCCTCACCTCCCTTCCTCTTCTCTTTGCGGTATGC
>NW_009746174.1:0-1163 GCF_000703405.1 Apaloderma vittatum | reverse complement strand
GAAGTGTGGTAGGCATCAGACTAGCATGCCTAAATTAACAGAATCTGGGAAGTTTTGGTGGAAAGATATATTTGATGCCTGGCCTCATTCTGACATGAACGATAACATGAGTGCCAAGGCGGCTTAAAATAGGCAGCATCTGCAGCAAAGTTCAGGAGACCTCGAGCTGCAGGAAGAACAACCAAGCACAGAACCAGATGCTGAGGGCAGGGACTGAGTTTGTTTCTTCTCAAAAAATTGTATCTCACAGCTTCTAACACCTGTGTCTCCACAGGAGTGTCTATGAGCAATTTGGAAGTTTCTTCTTAAAGGTTTCTCTTCCTGGTGATGGACTGGCTTAAATCCTGCTCGGGCTTGGGAAGTGACCCCGAGTGCGTGGCTGGAGTTGGTCCTGCCGAGGCTCGTGATACGCTTTGCAGCACCCACCTGACCTTCCGGATTTCCGTGGGTTCCTGTTCCCTGTGCCCCTGCCCTGTGCCCTGTGTTTGGATAGCCAGCTCTTTGGAGCAGAGCTCCTCTCCCGTAAAGCTCCTCACACAGGGCACGTGCCTTCACTTCAGCCTGGTTATTCCTCAGGCACTGCTCTGAGACACACACCCTGTGTCCTTCTGGAGCTCCCGTTCTTCGTCCTTGGCTTTGTCCAACTGCTCTGAGCACCCAGACTTCAAACTTAGCTCTGAGTGCTTAGCAAGACCATGCAAGGCTCATTCGCTCCAGCCTGAACAAAGGTTTGGGGAGGCTTCGTGTGAGCAAATGTAAATAGTCAATTCTCCCTCGTGACCTCTCTCCCCTGCATGCCCTGGAAAGAGCTCTCCCAAAAGCAAGGCAGAGGGAAGCGCGTTCTCTGCTCTCAGGCAGTAAACACACTGGCAAAGGGAGGAGAAGTTCAACATCCAGCCAGGAATCTCAAGGAAAGCCTGCCCTGTGAGCTGGCAGGCTCCCAGAGACTTGTCTCTGCTTGCTCCGAGACATGGATGTGAGGGATTTTTAATAAGAGCCCTGTTGCTGGCGATGCTCCCTATTCATTTTCTGCTCCAGGATTCACAAGGTCCTGGGCTCTACACAACATGAAGAGCTTTACAGACAAGGGGAGGAGAGGAGAGGAGAGAGAAATGCTGCAGCAGCTTTGAAACCCCACCAGTGATGCTGAAATATCTCTGGGT
>NW_009746173.1:0-1161 GCF_000703405.1 Apaloderma vittatum | reverse complement strand
GAGCTTGGAATTATCAAATTGGTCAGTTTGAAAAATTTCCCTAAAACAACAACTTTAAGCAAAGATACTCAATCATAGAGAGAAAAAAAGCCCTGAAGCAGCAAATAAGGTATTATAAAATAATATGCATTAAGATAGCACACAATGACCTCAAGATAAGGCTTAGAACATCACTGAAAGAAGATAAAGGGCCTTCTTTTTATTAGGAACTCCTAATGAAGACCCAGGAAGAGAATCATTACCTTAACATCTAAAACCATTTAAATATAGCAATGGTACTATCGATTAGCAATACAAACATGCAGTGAAACAAGAGCTGAAGAAATAAATGAACTGGGTCTCAACAGTAGTAGGTGCTTGGTAATTCACAGTTCCTGAGGAAATCAAGACATTAAATAATACCAGAAGAGAACTCCTTTCTAAAGTCTGAACTCCTAGACAGAATCCACTTTAATAAGAACTTGATTATTTTAATATATTTTTTATGAGCACACATGCATTTTCATGTTATTAAACTGAAAAAAAAAGGATTATGTTAAAAGATTTCAAAGATCTCTCAACTGTATGCCACTATTCAGACAAAGAAATGTAAACTATAGGCTTTTTCTTTATATTTTCACAAAAGGCTTGGAAAGCAACTTCTTGCTACCCACTTTAAGCCTTGTTCAGTATAAGCATATAAAGCTCCCCATTTTCTCAGAGTCAAAGGAAAAAAAACACCTCTTAAATTACATGGAAACAGATGCATGCGTTCCTACCCGCTGTCACTTTTGCAGCTTTAAATTGTTATTTCAGAAAATAACTGGCTTCTTTCTTTTTCAAGGTCTACCTAAAACATTCTGCAGTTACACAACCCTCCCTTGATTTCTGCCATCCCAGTTTAAAAATTATCAGTCGTTTTCAAGGCAATTTCAGCTTTGCCTGAGAAACACACTGTTCTGGCCAGTCTCAGAATTGCAGCTGAGCACAGCATGCAAGAGAGTGATGAAATTTCCCAAGTAATCAGCTACTATTATTTATTTTCCTTGGATAAATGGCATAACCCAGTTTAAATGTGTGTATTTATTAAAAAGACATGCAAAAGGATTGTCTTCCAGGGTAGAAGACCAAGAGCATTCCGTTTTCCCCCCGTTTCCCCCAGGGAGAGCCTAAAAGCCTTCT
>NW_009746172.1:0-1158 GCF_000703405.1 Apaloderma vittatum | reverse complement strand
ATAAAATATATATAATAATTACTTCCAAATTACAAAGCCAAATGATTGATATAGAAATGGGAAATTAGCTTTCAGAAGATTGCTTTCATTGCTGAATATGCTTTTCTTCTGCAGGCAGGAGTAGCCAGATAGAGATGGGGAGTACGGTGTAGCAGGAAGGCACCAGAGCAACCTACCTCTTATCAGGCTGTCAGTTCCCCTGTTCATGTGGAGTCAGGGGCTCAGAACTCCTTCCTCGGTTGAATAAGAGTAGATTGCTTTACCTACAGACAATGACTCCCACTATATATAAGCAGAGGACAAGTAAGGGAAATCTTTGAATAATTCATAATGGGAAAGACTGCTGGAAGTCTTGAGTCTAACTGCCTGCACAGGGTATGGATAACTTCAGAGCTAACTCATGTTGCTCTGGGTCTGTCTTGTCCAGATAAGTCTTGAGCACTTCTGAGAACAGAGATTTCTCAACCTCTCCGGGCAGCTGTTCCAGTGCTGTGCTAAGCTCACAAGTGAGCACTTCATGTTCAACTGAAATTTCTTTTATTATAACTTGGGACTGTTAGTCCTGAGAAGAGCCTGGCTCTGTTTTCACTGTTTAGATACTGGAAATATAAAATTATAAAATAATAAATTACCTGCCACCTTAATAGCCTCATGGTAGCTCCTCTCTTCCCTATACAACCCTTGATTTCATCCTAGCCTTTCATGCGAATTACACCATCATCTATCCACCTGTAATCCCTCTCCCCTTTTTTCTTTCTGACAGAGGCTAGGTATAGGTTGCAACTCCAAGGATCACTAATCAAAGAGAACTTCAGATTCTCACACTGTGTGGTGTTGGCAGCAGGGAGGACATATTTTATGAGTAATTTTCTGGTTGGCATACAGGATGTAAGTTTATGCCAGTGTGTGCACTTGCCTACCTTAAACATACAACAAAGCCAAGTAATTTCTTCTTCAATAGGCATTAAGCAGTCATAGACTAATTTCAACTGGAAAAGTGGGATTCTTTTCTGAACCATTTCTCAGAGATCATCTCAGATGTTAATCCTCAAAGCAAACAGGCAGGTGGGAGGAAGACAAATCCTTCAGATCCTATCTACACCTATTTTATTTATATGTAGTAATATATAATTTATATATATTAATATATAATATATA
>NW_009746171.1:0-1106 GCF_000703405.1 Apaloderma vittatum | reverse complement strand
TTACAGCAATAGGAGACAAAGCTAGTGAAATGAAAGACAGAGAGGTGGGGAGACTGGGAATAAAAGAAGAGAAACTAGGGGAGAGAGAGAAAAAAGGAGGGAAAAGCAGAAATTGGTGGGGAGACACAGGCAGAGGACACAGACAGGTGAGGCATGTAGAGACCAAGTTCTGGCTTAGTTCAGTGATTCTATTCCAGCAGGAACGTCTCCTGCATGGTGAGGACGTTAAATCTATCCAAGTTCCACAAATATTTGAGATAGCACTACCTACCTCCCAAGGGAGGATGTTTGCTCCTAGCTATGGGGCCTCTGCAAGTCCAGTTAGATATTAAGCAGCACAGCTTTCCAGATGAAACACCAGTCCCAAGGATGAAAAGTCATATTTAAGAAAAAGTAAATACTACTCTTGTTGTTATCAGTAACTATCTAATATAACAAAACTGTTTGTAAGACTGAGTTTAAATAGATGGATATTAAACACAAGGTGGAAAAATTAAGTTTTCTTTGTTATTGTCTGGAATAGGAGACATTCTTAACTAAATTTTTAATTCACCTTATGCTGGGTATTTTACTTCGCCCTCCTTTCACATCAAATAATTTTTCCTTTTCCTTCCACATTTTTGTCTACTTTGACCACAAACTTTTTGGAGAACAGATTAATGTTCTATCTTGGTCTCAAAAAGTAGAAGAGAGACAAAGCTGCCTACAATTCAGACAGGCTTACAAGAGTCCTCTTTAACCAAGCCAGGTCACATGACATTCTTTTACAATACAACTAAGTTATCCATAAACAAAGAGCAGAAAGCACTCAAGAATTAGATCAGAAGAGATTTCTCTTGGTAGACTTCTTAGTGGAATACTAAAACATCACCAGAAACACAAGGTAAAATCTCAGATTAAATCCTGAAGAGTTGAAAGATCCTTGGGTACTTACAAGGACTTGTCTTTTCTGAACATGTTTAAAAATATTTTTTCCCCCTCCATCCAAAACAAAGTTAAAGTAATGAATTTGAAAACCTGTTCACATCACTCTTTTCAAACAACCATTAGTAATTCACCTCTGTTATGGTAATTTCTTTCTTCGGCTGAGAAAAAGGAAAAAAAAA
>NW_009746170.1:0-1143 GCF_000703405.1 Apaloderma vittatum | reverse complement strand
GGCCTGGTAGCCGATAACGGCTAAACATGTACCAGTAGGAAGGATGTTAAATACAGTTTCTATTCTAAAGCGCAAATTTTTATAACATGGTAAATAAAAGAAAACCCAGCTAACGTAGGAGAGAAGATCTTACATAAATAATAATTTAAATTACTACTCATTTTTCATATTAACTTTATTAATTTCAATATAAACATATACAATTGCTCTAAATACCAATCTGGTGTGGATTTAAAAGTAATCACCAATAATCACTACTCAGAATACATCTAGAGAAGTGAATCTATACTTCATTTCCATTCCAAATAACACACTGAATACCTGCCTATCAAATTTCATATGTTCACTACTTGAAGATGAAGGGAGACAGACAGGTCAATTTGTGATTAAAAATATTTCTATTATATGACATGGCAAGAAAATTTTCTGAGTGATGTTCGAAATCTTGCCATATCTGCAGTTTTAGTGACTGTTAAATTAATTACATTAAATTCATTAAATTCATTCCTCAAGTGGGTCAGGTCACCTGCTCAAATGACACTGTGCTGTCACCTCCTTCAAACCCTATAGCAAATATGAGGGGCCAAAATTAAGAAAGTCAACAGTATTGGGGTTCCCAGTATGATGAGGACTTAGATGAACTTGAGCGAGTTCAGTAAAGAGTAACCAAGATAGTCAGAGGGTTGGAGCGACTGACCTGTGAGGAGAGGTGGGAGGAACTGGGCTTGTTTAGCCCAGAGAAGACAAGATTTAGGGGACCTAACAGCAGCCTAAAAGTACTGAAGAGGAGATTACAGATACAACCAAAGCGTATGGCAGGAGAATGAGAAGCAACATTCATGAATTTATATAGTGCAGGTTCCAACAGGATATAAAGGAAAATTCCCCACTGTGAGGACAATGAAGCATTGGAATAGGAGACTGCCTGGAAAAGTTGCAGAATCTCTGTTCTTGTAGATCTTCAAGACAAAAATCTTCTGGGCAAAGCCCAGAGATACCTTGTCAGAAGTCAATGTTGACTGCTCTGAGTACGACATTGGACAAAATAACTCTCAGGTCTACCTACAATCTACCTACAATCTGTCTGACAGTGCAAAACATAAACCACCCTCGCCTGGCACCAGCCAGTGTCCTGGCACCATA
>NW_009746169.1:0-1136 GCF_000703405.1 Apaloderma vittatum | reverse complement strand
TCCTGCACTTTTGATGCCTCGATGCAGAAAAGTGCAGAGAAAACACTCTAGTTCTGTAGCTCTAAAAGCCATTAGGGCATTGAAAATTGGAATTTCAGAGCTGCATTGTGAATATACGCCTTTTTACCTTTCATCACTTTTATTTGGAAGCTTGAGCTATATATAGTCATCCCCAAGATTGAATGGGATATAATATACCGAACCTACAAAGCTAGAATCCAGTTAGACATTTGTAATTGAAACCATACAATACTGTAGGTCTTGTGTTCATTGTTTTCATGTTTTCTCTAGAATCGTGAGTTTACCAAATGAAGTTTGGCAGCGGGTAAGAAGTTTATCCAGGACTTTTTTTTTATTTATTCACAAATCCATTGAAAAATACTCAGTAAAAAATAAAATTTCAGTGGAAATAATCCCATCCTCCAGCAGGATAGGACCTCCTTAACCAACACGTAGACCTAACCTAAGGGTTAGCCAGCAAAAAGTCTACACCTACCCCATTTCTTTCAACCTTTCACACAAAATATGTTACTGGCCATGGTCAGAGACAGGTATATGGTACAACATAGGGTGCAACAGCTGCTCTTACATTTCATGAGCACCCAAGGAGCACATTTGGGGTTGTTTGGTGTTTCTCAATGCCATCCTTGACCATCACACACAAGCACGTCCAAAAAAACAACCTTTCCCAACCGAGAAAAATGAATCCATGTAGCCATAATTAGACAAATATTGCTAAAGGAAAAGCTCTATGGGAATGTAGACTAAACGTAACTCTTATGCCAGATAAAACTGTGTTCATTACACTAAAAGAGGAACGGTTCATGCCATAACAAATGGTCAAACACGATACTTCAGAACAAACATACATATATACTCGAGCTATACTTATAACGTTGGAAAATTGTATAAAAGCCTGATCCAGCTTCCAATATAGTCAAAAGAAAGGCAACCATTGACTTTACTGAGTGCTAGAGGAGGACATGAAATAGTAACACACTCTAGAGGATGCAGGTAAGGTTGTTTGGACGCTGGTCTTCGACCATTAAAAAGAAATTTTCGCAGCATGAGTGAACTGATAGTTCAAGCTGCTGCCTGATACGCTCAGCAAAAATTTGGTTTCAGAGTCCATACTC
>NW_009746168.1:0-1159 GCF_000703405.1 Apaloderma vittatum | reverse complement strand
CCTCTTCTCTTTGCGGTATGCCCTACTTCCTTGGGATGTTGCCATTCTCAATAAATTGCAGAGAACATTCATGATGTCTTTGTGTCATTGCCTTGGAAGCCATGTGTAGGTCAAGTGGTTCTTGCTGTTGGGGAAGGAGCTTGGTGGAGAGGTGTGGGCTGTTTTTCCATTCAGCGTGTCATGACTGTGATTTGATGGAAGTGAATGGGCGTGTGAACAGAGCCAGGCGAGTGTCTAAACGTGGGTGATGCCTCCTGACTCTTCCCAGCCATTGCAGTACTGGAAAACCCAACCCCCTACCTATAGTGGTGGGTTTGTGGTGCTCACTTCACACCTTGTGCAGTCAGTACGAGCAGACAGGAGCACTGAGAGATCAAACTGGAGGAATTCAGGAGGCTGCTAAATCTCTGGGCATCTCCTGACACAACCTCATCCTTGGAATCCTGTTTAGTCGTTTCCACAGTGGGTATCTTCCTTTGTTGTGTCTCTAAACCTCTACCACAGAGAGGTCTAGCACTTTCTGACCCAACAAGGAGGCTTCAAGCTACTCAATGCCACAAGTAAGGGCTCAGCCCTTAACCAAACTGGGACATCCAGGCCCCTGTTGCCCATCTCAGGTCTTACCAGTCGTCTGGGAGCATTCAGATTGCTGATGTTGCTCTAGGAAAGGGGTTTTACCAAGCTCTGTCTTGGCTCTCAGATTTTTAGAGTCTGAAGAAGCTGTGTGCAGGGTAGGTTGAAAATCACAAATAGAAATTGATGGGACTTGGGCAGGAACATTGCCAGGGCAGACTGGTGAAACTAGAGGAGACCCAAAACCTTGACTGATGATGGGAATCAGTGGCGGAAGGGTGGGAGCAGACATCAGATTGGTCTGCTCTTGTCACTTCATCTGAGTTTCCAGCCTCGGAGTGGACTTCGCTTTGTGGTTAGGGAAGGTGGCAATGGTTGGAATTTTGTGGGCAGTGGTGGGAGGGCAGATTTGGAGCTGCCTGTGAGCGGGGATGTGGCTGTTGGCCACGCACCCACCTGCCATGGGACAAGGAGGCTGTGGCCAGACAGGCTGCTCAGCGCAACGAGAACTAGGAGTGTTTGAGAACCACCAACTCATTCTCCCCTTCCTTGACTAAAGTCGATTAATTCCCCCAGAGTCTCTTCT
>NW_009746167.1:0-1136 GCF_000703405.1 Apaloderma vittatum | reverse complement strand
CAAATCTTAAATACAAAGACTGCTTCTTTCTGTGACAAGAGTGATACCACATAAAACACATGTTCTTCTAAAGCAGCTCAATAAATTAATTAAATTTTCACAGATAAACTGTGAGTAAGGTTTGTCTCTATTTCTGTCACTTCAACACCTATCCAAAATCAGCAGTTCTTTTTCTTAATCTTTCCTAATTAAGGGTTGCTTTTTCTAAGGGGTTTTCTTTGTCTAATTAAGGGCTGCTGCAAGGAGGCTTTATAAACGCCTTAACTGTCTTTCCCTTCTTGCACTTAACTTCTGTGTCATCCCTAAGCTTCTTACGCTTTTGTATAGGGAATCAGAATATTTTTACTAAAATAACATAAATTAAATAGAAGAAGAAATCAATTCCTAAGGATTTTCAAGCAAAATAAAACAGTGAAAAAGCCCTTCAGGAATAGATCATAAACCTGTAAGGCTGGACTCACCATGATTAGCAGCTCCATTCTGCCTTTCACTGTCTTCTACCTGGCACTTCTTTTTGGCGATCTTATGCAGAATTGAAGCCCTTTCCTTGAACCTTCCTAAAAGAAAGCATTGTCATTATCAAAATGCAGCCATTTTGAGAGGCCAAGTTTCTTTGCCATAGCTTAGACTCCATCCCTCCTCAAACAGTAAATGGGTTTTCCTACTCTGAGAACTCAGCCAAAAGCTGAAAAATAAACTGAAAACAAAAGCTATTATCATTCTTTGGAAGCAGTAAGTCAAGTTCCACCTACAAAAGTGCTAGTGTAGGATTTCAGCCTAAATGGAAGGTGAACAAAGATGCCATAAAAAAAATACAAACTGTTTCAGGTCTCACTTTAGTAGTACAGTAACACAGAACTTCATATGAACCCATTTATTGCATCATGATGACGATGGCCAACTTTGTCACTTTGAATTCAGCTATGTGCCAGTGACTTCTCAAGGTACTTCATAAGGGGAAGAAGAAATCTGCACAACACATGACTTCCAGATCAGCTTCTCAAAGGTAAGTTTTCTTCTCAGCCTGCCAGATGGTTTTTGTTTTCCATGATGTCAACCACATACCTCATCATCCAGACTGTCTCCAGTGCAACGCATCCCATCCTAAGAGAGATCCCAGGTCCTGTCACTCTTTA
>NW_009746166.1:0-1156 GCF_000703405.1 Apaloderma vittatum | reverse complement strand
AGAGGGGGAAGAGGGGGAAGAGGGGGAAGAGACCTGTTTGAATTCCCTCACTGTACAGGAACAGCTTATCTCCCTTGCTCTTGCATTTCTCTGCTCTGTTTTTTGGGGCAGTCTCCACCTGTTTTGGGGACTCCAACAGCCTTTTCAGTGCTCAGGTAAGCACACCAGGTGTGTACATACATGATACATACAGAACTTTCTGCATACAAAAGGCAGAAAACACAGGTCTTTAGGAGACTCAGCTGGGTGTTTTAATGTCAGTGATACCCAGATGATGGACCTGAAGCCACTAAAGTCCTTTAAAGATCCAAATGTATGTAGATATGTTTGTGAAACAGTCTCCTTAAACAATGTAGTATTTCAGGTGAAAGAATACTGTCATTCTGTTCTGAGAATGAAGCACGTTAAAAGATGTAACTTATCACATTCAAAGGGAGAAAGCTGATAACTAGAAACGTGATGGCAGCAAACCTCAAGTGAGAGGCAAACTTGCAATGAAATACAGCTGTAAGAAAGATCAGAGTAAATTCAAAGGGAGAAAAACAAAACATTGTCTTGGAGGACGATGACAAAAATGAGTCTCTCTCAAATGACCCCTTGGAACTGCACACGAAATACTCAACTACTAGCACCAACAAAACTAAACAATGGCAAAGAGCTACCAGAATAAAAAAGCAGATAATTGTAAGGTTTTAGAGACTACCTGAGGAGAAAGATTTTAGAAATCAGTGTTGGCTCACATATAAAAATCCCATAATTTTATGGAAAAATAATTACTTCATGCAGCATAATACTCAAAGTAATACAGTTACAGTAAATGTGAAAAAATTGGCAGGCACAAAAAGAATATATTTTGAGATTCAGTTTCATTTTACTATGTGTGCATGCAAGGTCGGTGCTTTGTGCCACACTTATCCAGTAAACTACAGGAGAAAAAAACAACTGATAGGGAATTAAAAGGAATTTTCAGCTTCACATGCTACAGCACAACAGTTTCTCTGAAATTTAGTTGTGAAACAACTATATGAAGTTACAGGAAGTTACCAGGCCCCGATCTGTCACTTTTTTCCCCCCTGTTCGGCATAATGCCCATTTCCAAGTTCAGCTGCTCTCCAGCTGCACAAGCCCTCAGGCCTCCAGCACCAGCGGCGGCTCC
>NW_009746165.1:0-1141 GCF_000703405.1 Apaloderma vittatum | reverse complement strand
ACGATAGGTGACCTTCTCCTGTAAACTGAATGTTCCCTTTGGTGAGGTGAAATAACCGTTGTCAAAAATTATATTCTGGCATCTTTCTGAAAGAGATAGACAGAATTTCTTCCAAGTAAAACACCACTAAACTATGTGCTTATAAGACATAGAAGAAGGAGGGCAAGAAGGAGGAAGCAGCAGTAAGTTTTAGAACGTTTTTAGGAACACGTGAATTTTTTCTTCCGCATTGAGCTCTCTTCTTGCGGGGGGCAAGTGGAAAGCAAAAATCTCCTTTTGCTTGCTCATTGCTAGGTCAAAATCTCAGTGTGCGGATGTCCAAAACATTCTATGGTCAGTGTATCTATCAGGGTGGAGTGGTTTCCTTAAAAATACTTTTACAGTGCAAGAAAAGTCAGGTTGAATTATTTCTTTTGTCCATATGAATTTATTGTCTAAAGTATTTAAAGTTCCTGTGAGACACTGTAGGAATTTCAGGCTTGGTGCAAGTCAGGAACAAAAGCTGGACACAGAGTTAGGAGAGGTAACCTTCCTATTCCGCTCCCCTTCCAGTGTGATGCCAACTAGAAACAAAGCAAGAGAAACAAGAATCATGTGGCATAGTGAGAGGTGGAGACAAATTACAGATAGGCTGTGCAAGGAGACTCATTACTCTTTATTAGCTCACCACACAGCTGTGTTATAACAAGATTTCACTACTGAAGACCAAGGGCCTACGACTCCCATCCCAGAGCTCCTATTCTAGGAGGGCTGAAGGAGCCACGTGTGGATGTTTTACGGGGTTGCTTACTGCACGGTGTACAGCGACTGACCTCAGCAGCCTACAGGGACGTGAGAGCTGCATGAGACCTTTGAGAGAGTGAGAGCGTTGTGTTTCAGTCGTAGAACACTTAGAGTTACAAAGCCATGGTGATAGATTAATGTAGGTGATGTGATGATTTCAAATTTACTGGTTTTAGCTAGAAACCTCATCAAAATACAAGCGCACTCACTTTCACGGATACATCTTGGTGGAGGTGACCAGTCATCCTTCGTGCACGTGATTTCCCCATTTCCATGTTCCAAACGATAGCCAGCGTTGCAGACATATCTAATTTTTTCACCTTCCTTGTAAACGTTCTTCCAGGAATGGGAGAAATAA
>NW_009746164.1:0-1152 GCF_000703405.1 Apaloderma vittatum | reverse complement strand
CTCACGGTGAAAAATCTTCCTCTGGAGTCCAGCAGTGGAGCCCAAAAATGCATAAACCAGAACTGCAGGCTCAGCCAGCTGATGGAGCGGCACTGCAGGACAGCCCACGTGCAACCTTTAGCTGCAAATCATAAAAACCACGGAGCCGGGAGAGCCGGGCAGGCACCTTCCCTCCCTCGGGGGCCACCGGGCCGTCAGGCACGTTCCACCTCCCACGGCCTCCGATATCCCGGGGTACCCAACCCCGCACACAGCCCCACGGGATCACGGAAGGATAGTTTGGGGTTTTTGTGCTGCCTCAATGTGAGTGACAACCCAACGCGCTCATCAGTACGTTTGCTTTCATTCATCGCTTAATTACGAGGGCGCTCTCCCCTATCCAGGGCAGAGAACTGCCTGGGAAGATTTCCTAGTTACAGGGAGTACTAGGAAAAGCTGCCAAACCTTAATCAAATTTGTTCGTTAGTCTGCGAGAATTATTTAAGAGACTTTTCAGTTTGCTTGTTCCTCCAAGCACGGCAACAAAAACCTCTGAAAGATATTTCAAAGACATTTTTGTTGGGAGCTGTGGCCGGGGCTGCTGTTGTGCCTGGAGCAGAGCTCCTCCAGCCTCCTCCTGCTCCTCGCGGTGTTCGCTGAGGGAGAAAAATCCAGCCCAGCTGAGTCAGCACCCAGAATCGAATTCATCCCCGAGGGAAGCGGGGGCTTGAAGGAGAGAGGGAAGGACATTCCAATCTGGCATCTTCCACGGATAAACCCAAAGGCACAGCCCACGGTCTGGGTTACTTTCTCGCCGCAATGCCATGCTGGTTTCTATGTCCATCCTCCCCTTTTTTTACTCAATATGTGTGTTTTTAATGGTGCAAATGGAATTTTTTGTACATGGCAAGGCACTGCTGCTTACACGATTTCCAAGAGCGATGCCGGAAGAAATCACAGAATCACAGAACGTTGAACTGCTCACACCTAAGCCACAACGGCAGTCACACCCACAAGCTCCAGAATTTTGTCTGAGCTTTCACAGGCATCAGTTTAGGGAAAAGCAAACTCGATAAGGGGTGCTTCACATCTCCCGTAACGGCGATAGCGAGCGTCCTTCAGCTGCGCTCCGGCGGGCAGGCGGAGGGACGGTCGGGACTCCTGACGCGCCGC
>NW_009746163.1:0-1132 GCF_000703405.1 Apaloderma vittatum | reverse complement strand
AAAGTAAAAACTTTAAGCATCGGATGTACAGATGTTTGCAATGTGTCTGGTAATGTAAATGCCAGTAACCCCAGGGAGCATCAAACCTTTCTCTATTACAGGCAACTGTTAAATTGGAAGATGGGAAATTAGTAGCTGAATTTCCCAACTATCGTCACACTGCAGAGATTTCTGGAGGAAAGCTAGTAGAGGTGAGTTCTCAAATTTCCAGATTAGTTTTTATAAAACAAACACACAAACCCTTTCAAGACCAGCAGGCTTAACATTTTGAGTTCAGAAAAAATCTTTAGACAAAGTAAAGCAAAACTCTTTCATAATTTTCTCCTTCATTCTAGACAATCTTCTACAATTTTGTGCAGGTTTAATCCAAAAATTAAATGAACAAGCTTTTCATCATTTTTGATAAACTTGAAATACAGATCGTGCATCTTAGGCATGTACACACAGTTTTATAGCTGTAAGACTGGAATGCTTAGACAAAAATATTCCCAAGCTCTGATGTATTTGACTGTTTTCACTCTGCCTATACCTCAAGAATAGTAAAAAATATACCAAAACCCAACAAACTTTTGACCTACAACTTCTATGTTTCTATAAAGTTTTTAACTTTTTTTCATTCTTAAAAGACGATCTAGCTGCAACTCCTCAGAGAATTTCTGTAGTACCTATTTCCTTAGTCTTATCAAAGGGAAAAAACCTAAACACAGGAGGCTGGATTTCAAGTAGTATTCCATTTTGTCAACAAATTGGCAACACAGCTTTCTTAGTCAATGAAACTACCACCCTTCTAGGAATGCTTGTAAAACAGTCAGTGTTCTGATGTTTGACAGTCCTGAGTCTCACCGATTTCCCTGAACTGACCGATGCCAGCTACATGTGTCTGAGCGTGTCTTCAACAGAGACTAAACAAGGGTTAAGTTACTCCGTGAATGAAGGAAGGACACTCGCCCTCCCTGAAAGCAATAGTGTCAATGATCAGTTGCTTCTGGAGAACAATTATCTTGCTTGTCTAAAACCCTGATGACTTGGGAGCTGGTGAAGCCACTAGTAACACAGGACAGCTTAAGTTATTCCTAAATCCCCGTTTAGAAGTTGTGCAGGAATATTTTTGCACTGTGCATTTCATCAGACT
>NW_009746162.1:0-1151 GCF_000703405.1 Apaloderma vittatum | reverse complement strand
CGGCGAAGCCCCGAGGGCCCCCTCCGCTGTCAAAAGACCTACTCCGGGTCCTCCGCTGCCCAGAGCCAGCGCTCTTGACGGGGAAATCTTTCATTTTCCTCTCCGCCCCGGCTGCTTTCCGTGCAGAGTGGGGGGACCCTGCGGATCCCCGCCTCCAGCAGCTTCTACAGGGCCCTTTGTTTTAGCCACTTAATTCGTACAGATTTCCCCCCACTCCTCCTCCTCCATTGTTACTCTTATTTTCATACGATCGATAATCAAGCATGTGCTGATGCCCCCTGGTCCTTCTCGATTCAGGCTTTTTGTTTTGAAACAACTTGAAAGCGAAATGTTGGAAGGAATTCATCCAGCCGAAGTCCGAGCTGTGAGGATTTGGTTTCTTTGTTTTCGTTTTATTTCTCTGACAAATCACCGGCTAAAATACACGGTTAAATGCGCATATATATATATATTTCAACATACTGTATTTTGCCAGTGTGTTTGCTACTTGTTTCGGTCTCCTGAGGAGGCTGAGGAATATGCACGTCGGCTTGTCCGTCTCTTAAGGGATCGGTTGGTGTAATCGATTAATAGTTCGCACTGGCAATTGAAATGGAAGGGAAAAGAGTAGTCAGACGGGGACAGACTGGGGAGCTGTATGGCTAGTTATGCAAGCTAACCTGTAATGTGATATTATTTGAAGTATTATGCATGCCAAGCTATTTTTTTCCTTTAATAACTGTTTTGTTTCCAGCTCTTTATCCACTACTAAAATGAATATCGAGTCCGTCATTGTTGCTAAAGGTTTGAATTTATTTTCCCGAATATTAAGGGGGAAATGACCTTATAAAACTCAGCCTTGGTGGAAGGTCAAGCTTTGATCGTACGTTGTAGGGCATAATCTGGTGTAATTGAACCCACCAGCTCGGATCACTCGATGTTACCGCAGGAAAAGCTGGGTCCTGGATCTACGAGTTATGTGCGTGCGGACCTGTCTCCAGCGAAGGAAGAGCTATCTAATTCTTACTGTTTCCTACGTTTTACTACATACTATTGGAGCAATCTCTCTGTTTCTTGTTATGAAGTCGATAGGCGAGACACGACGGAACTTCAGCTTTGGTACGAAACACGGAAGAAGGGTCAGGGGAGGATTATAACCTCTCCACTACCCT
>NW_009746161.1:0-1134 GCF_000703405.1 Apaloderma vittatum | reverse complement strand
AGGCCATTCTATGATTCTATGATTTAGTTTTGGAGTGCGTGCAATTTCCCTGTGAATTTCTGAAGGAAAATTGGTTGTCTCCAGTGCCTTTGAACATGAGATTAAGACCTGTCGTTACATTTGTCACAGACACTTGTTTCACTCTCAGCTGGTGGCGATTTTAGTTCTGTGGTTGTTGCAAGTTGCTTGAACAGATGATTTGCTCCAGTATCTATCTGTAGGATGGAGTCGTCAATATACTTTGTGTACAAAGATTTACACTGCTGTGTTTTAAGAATTGAATCCCCATTTTCTTAATCCAGTGTAATCCTGTTACTCAAATGCCTTTGCCATCTGAAATGTCATTTTTGACTTTGAGTGCCTATGAACTGACTTCACCATTATTCATGTCTTTTCCACTGAAGACAGTGGTATCTCTGTTTTATCTGGACTTTGTAAGAGATTTTTTAGTGCTTTGTGCTTGGTGATACTGTTTAACTGAAACGGGAAGTGATGGAGTTAATTACCTGCTGGTTGTGGTTGACAGTGAAGAGCCATAACAATGTTTTCTAGTTAGTAACAAAGTAAAATTAAATAATTTTTCCCTTGACACAATGTCCCATGAGATTAAGAAAACCGAGTACCTTTTCTAAGGAAATAGAAGCTGCTAGGTAAAATGTGACAAGTGTTAAAACTGGCCATAACCCCATAGGGAGGACACTTGCATGGATAACGTGTTTGTTCTACCGTCTTTGTTCCTGGAGCAGGCATACAGCTAAAAATAGTGACTCATCAGTATTTATGATGGATTTTTGTCTGCTCTGTAGTAATTTTATGGGCATTTTCCTTTCTATATGCTTGCTTTAAAATGGCTTGTCATGTAAATGCATAATGTCAGGTTTTGATGATAAGGAAAAAATTGTGATGAGTTCAGATGTCTGTTTTCTACCTAAAGGTGAGAAACTTTGTAGTTATCCTCAGTTACCTCTATTCTATTATCTGGCTAATTCCCCGCTGCCCACAACCAAACCACTTTTGAAACTAAGTAGTGAGCTCAGGGCAGATTATGGGGTTTTGGATGTTTGTATTTGGCTGGGTTTTTTTGGAGGAGGGTGCATGGTTTTTTGGTGTCGTGGTTTGACCCTGGCCGGCAGC
>NW_009746160.1:0-1113 GCF_000703405.1 Apaloderma vittatum | reverse complement strand
TGATTCTATGTCGTGCCCTCAGGTAGATTGGTTACCGATTGGTTACTCTCTGTGCTTTAAATATGAACCCCTTAACAGGCTTCAAGCAAATTTGAAGAACAGCTAAGAACAACTAATATTTAGGAGAGTCCTAGCAAGCCCTTGGTCAGACATGGTTCTTCTGAGGTTGAACTACACACCGCAGTGGGGAGTTTTATCAAATGCTTCCTTAGTGTGGCTGGTGCTGTGAGAGGAGGAAGAAACGCTCTGTGGAAGACCTAATCGCTCTCCCAGCAAGGCAGCTGCACCCACATGGGCAGTGCTTTGCTTATCAGCAAGGCTACACTGGTGAGTGCTGAAGACAAGAATTACTCTGCAGGGGGTGTGGAAGGAGCCTTTGCATGGGCTGTCCCGTCAGCTAATTAGAAAAGCATGAGTTGTCAGGCTGGGAATCTTTGGATTAGGGGAGGATCAACTACAAGGCAACACTTAATTGCTGATTTAAAACAATCACCATGATTGTGCAATATTCCCGGGCGCTAGAGAAACATCATTGCCTGCTTATGGAGACAGGTGAATGAGAGGGAGAGCCCATGTGTCAGACCTGGGTGGGTGTTTCCTGCAGTCTGCCTGCCTACACAAAAAGGTTGCTTTCTTCTTCAAGTAGGACACTTGATGTTTTACTTGCCACCTCATTCTCTCAGAGGGTTTGAACAACACTTTGAACTTACAGACTGTCACTACAGCTGCTTTGTCCAGTGCTACTTGCAGGGAAGAGTAGGTTTGATTGAGTGCTTAGTGAGTGTCATACTTTGTAAAGGCCTGATACCAGATCCCTTCTGGGCGGGAGGGTAACTGTAGTGGTTGAAGCAAAAATAGAGAACAAGTGGACAGAGGGGTGGGAGTTTCCACCCTTGGTGCAGAGCTGCAGTTTGGTGCTGCCTTGCTGTTTGGTCTTTGCAGTATGTGATTTCTACACGCTGCTCTAATGACTCTGAACTTCTTGCTCAAGGGGGTTTGGCTGCCGAACCCAATAGTTAAGTACCTACATTGCCCACCTTCCAGTAGCGGTGACCTACTGTAGGTTTGATGTCTGGTAACTTTTATACTTGAAGAAATTGCTGCATTTGGCTA
>NW_009746159.1:0-1150 GCF_000703405.1 Apaloderma vittatum | reverse complement strand
TTGGTTTTTAATTTCAGATGAATTATCATCTCAGATGAATTATCCCCATGTCCAACCGACACGACGTTGAACCGATCATGTTCCTTCACGTAACTTACCCCGAGATCTCTCCTCTAGAACATTTACAGATCTCACTCACGCTCCATTTGAAAATTATCGTTTCCATTTCTTGGAGAAGACGGAGAACAAGCTAAACTACTACACAGTTTTTATTTCAAAAGACATGTTCCTTCTCAGATGCTACAGGGAAAAAAAAGGAACTGTTTGACCCACGCATAACGCAGACCCGTCCTGCAAAGCCACCAAGGCGAGTCTGCTGTTTTATGCCATTTATTTCGGAAATATTCCTGTTAACTCTACGGCACAGAAACTGCAAAGCTGGCCTGAAGCTCTGCTTAATATTTCAACTCAGGTGTTCAAATTAAACTTCCCTCATTTAGTGATTCGAGCCCACTGGGTACCAAAACCTGGATATTAAGAAAAAGCACAATTAAAACCATGCTTGCAAAGCCACGTGGGTTTTCACTGATTATTTTTCACTAGTCTCATCGGAATCATCATTGCCAAGAAATAACGGTGTATTTTCAAACGTGGACATTTCTATTTTTACTTTTGAACTCCCTAGCCCTCACCGGAACCTCACTTCTTCACTAAGACAACCATCGTGGATCAAATGAAGGTTTAATTTGGAAACATCCGTCGTTTTGTGAGTTGATCCACCTGTGCTCGTTCCATCCACCTTGAGAAAAGCTTCGGCACCTTGCCAGAAACAACGCAGCTCCCATGGAAGGCAAAGAATTTCCTTACATGGGTGGAGGGAAAAGGACAAAATTAGACCTCACCCTACCCCGCCCAGGCGACAAGTCTGAAAACGAAAAGATAAGAAGTTTTCAATGAGTTGCACAAACGATCATTGTGTTTGCGGAGTGAAAACACTTCTATGAAGTCATTGGTACCGCATCGACGTGTTTTCCTGTTCAGTCATCAAAGCAAAAACCCCAACTAAAAAGGGAGATCCCTATTACAGGTGCCGCCTTCTGTCTATTTTAGGGAGCCCGTTAAAAATCAAAATTAAATCCTTATGCCACCCTACTCTCATCTGCACGAGAAACCCTGTTTCATCTCTCGCTGATCTGTTTTGTTCTGAAAA
>NW_009746158.1:0-1149 GCF_000703405.1 Apaloderma vittatum | reverse complement strand
CCCCTGAATGTAGGTGGGGAGCTCGTAGCAGAAATCCTAGAAATCCCTTTTGTCTACACCTTCCGCTTCTCTGATGGGAACGTGGTAGAGCGGCTGTGTGGTGGGCTCCCGTCCCCACCTTCTTACGTGCCTGCTAGCACAAGCGGGCTGACCGACCGCATGTCCTTTGTGGAAAGACTACAGAACTTCCTCCTTCACTTTTACACAGATTTATTTTTCTCAAAGTTATGGCGAGACAAATTGGATGGGTACTACAGTAATATCTTAGGTAAGTCAGCTGTTGAGTGGTTTCTCCTCTTGCATAGATTGTGCCTTTTGAATGTTTTGGGAGCTCAGTGCTGTTGCGTCAAAATACTTTTGGCTAGCAGAGATGGTAATCATGTTTTGGTCACATGGAGGCTGTGAGGTCCCTTTTAGGTCTGGTCTAACAGGCACCAATGCAGTTTTGCTCTTAAGAATCTTTAGAGCACATAGTTCTAATTTTTGTCAATGATGATATTGCTGGTGAGCTCTTGAAGTGAGCTGTACACCCATTTTAGTGCTCTAAGAGGACAGTTGCCTTTTCATCTTGGTGACAGGCACTTCTACAATAAAGATGGTAGCAGATAAAGGATGGAGGGCAAAAGCATTCCTTAACCAAGAGTCAGGCAATGGAGACAGCTCCATTGACAACACAGGGATGGAGTTAACCCTGTTGTAATTACAAACATTGTCTGTCTCTGGACAACTGCAGAGCAAAAAAGCACCTTTCATTCATAATGCAGGCACTATCTGGAGGTATGATCTTGCAACCCTGCGTAGTACACGATGCTAAGCCTGAGTTAATATTCTGCAATAATAAATGCTAAGAACTGTCATCTTTCCCCTTCATCCACCATTCAGATAGTGAATGAAATAGTCTCCTTAAACTATATCCATACCTGAAATTCTAATTCCAACCTAGTACCATTCAGGCTTGATTCAAAGTATATTGAAGAGACCTTTTAGTTCAATGGACGTGGAATGTTGTACAGAGTAGCTATGTTTAGATGGTTAACAAGTGAACAGCAAGCACAAGGGCATCTATTCTGCTGGCCTCCAATCTCTTCCTGTTTCCCAAGAACATCTCTGTGTTGTGCAAACTAGTCCCTTTTCTTTTGTTTGGTTTTT
>NW_009746157.1:0-1142 GCF_000703405.1 Apaloderma vittatum | reverse complement strand
ACTTCATGAAAGCGGTGTATGAGTAAGGGTTTCTGCCACTCCAGTGAAACAGAGCTAAGTGCCTCCTCCAGCTCTGCACTCACGAATGTGAGAGACTGGTACCTGAATCAGCCCTTCCCTTGGGTACATAAAACCTGGTGCTCCAGTTCAACCAATAGTGACAAAACCCAGTGAAGGTCTAGGCTGAAGCCCCACCTTGTGCTTCTTTGAACTTGAACTGTGAGTGCCCTACACCACCAGGTTACAACAAAAAACAGACTCTCTGCATACTTCTTGTTGAAGATGACTCGTAGGACAGCATGATTAATACTTGCTCTGTGGTCCAGTGACAGGAAAGCTCATCAAAGATACAGAGGACAGTTTTAATTACTTTCCCTTATGAATATTTAACAGTGAATATCTATTTATATATTATGGAGCAACTCCAATGGGTACGATGCCAATCCAGAATAACTAAAGCATTAGAGTACTTCAGAAGACAAGGCAGAGATACCTGTCTGGGTTCTGGGTTTATTTAGGTAGTGAAGAAACCGATCTTTTCATGTGTCCTGTGAGTTCAGAGGCCACTGAACTGTAAGTTATTCTGTGACACATAAGATACAATCATCTTGTTTTGACCAAAAATGCCATATTTGCTGAAGTTCACTAAGTTAATGTATTCTGACAAAATACATTTCATTTAGAAAAAAAATGACCATCTCATTTCATCTATGACAGCAGGATCATCTCATTTCTTGTATTTGCACACTATTTTCTGTTAAGAGCTCTTTGGTTGAACACGGGTATTTACTTCTCAAACATACTTTCGAATTTGTATTTTTCTTGCGGAACAGGAGGAGTCTGCATCTGGAATTGGGCACTGAAGTAAACAGATGCATTAAAATGTTTATAAATTGTTGTTGGATTAAATAGACACTAGTTTACATTATACTTAAACACTTTATACCATAGTTACTGTAGGAGGGAAATGAGCTTATGACCCTTAAAACATGTCTAATTTCCTACGATTTACGCTTAACGGATGGAGAATAATGGCAGCTACTCCGAGAGGAGACATTAAGAGAAGCTTTTCCTGTCAAGGTGGATATGCAATTGTTCAAGAGAGAAGCCACAAAATTAAAATAGGTTTCTGTTTTTTCCCC
>NW_009746156.1:0-1126 GCF_000703405.1 Apaloderma vittatum | reverse complement strand
TTCCTACCCATTGGGATGCACTGATCTTGAGTAGGATATAATCCAATTTTTCCCAGACAAATCTAATTGGAATTACCTCATGTGTCAATTGCCCACTCAAACAGAAGAGCAAGAGTTCTGTTAGGCCCTGCAATCTAATGATAAAAATGAGAGTGGCACAGGGACTGCTTCCACTGAGCATACCCTGATAGCACTGTACCCTTGCTGCCTCTGCCCATCAAGCTTAAATGTAACTGAAAATGCAATTAGAACAGCCACATCATAAGCTAAGGACGTAGATATTTTAGCTGCTGACCTGTATCTCTGCTGCTCTGTACTTCTTTTTAAAAAGGAGGAAGTATTTCAGCCACACCTCTGAAAAACATACTTTAAAATATATTTTTTAAAGTAATTCAGTGTCTTAGTTTGGGTGTTGGGGAGGGGAGAATATCTGCAGTTTTACGTTTGTGCTTCCCCAAAAAAACTAGGAGCCTGGTGCCAGAAAGCACCAGTAACCCTGATTTTCAGTGACCCTTTTCAGTGCTGTGCATATAAGTCTGAGAGAGTTAAGACCTATGTTTTTGCAGCACTAATGCTGACTTTAGCACACTGACACAATAAAAGAACACGCGTAAGATTGTACAAGAAAACAGAAGTGAGTACTGTGTACATACTTAAGTAGTCCATATTGATTTCTCAGGTAAAAAGAGCTGTGAAGAAATTTACTGAGATACAGTTTTGAAGACAGAGATGGAAGTTCAATAGCTAATTGCCAAGGAGCTCCAAGCTGTTTTTTGTGACTGAAAATTCCCTCCTAAAATTCTAAATAAATTTGACTGGTGTTGAAGCACTCTGACTTTAGTTCGGCCGTTCATATTCACTCTGACATGGGCAAGAAGGTGTGTCCTGGCACTCCAACCTGTACTTAGTGTGGGCTGACATCAGATCTGCTACCATCCATTTCACCAGCATAAAGCCTTAATAAATTTCAACTCTGCAGACCACCGTGCCTCTCAATACTTGGTAAAATCAGCTAATGAGAGTGACTTTGGATAGTTGGAACAGTAAAGTGTACCTGCTTGTATGTGAGGTTAACATAAGAACACAACAGGATAAGCTGCCTTTCTGTAGGAAACTGCCAAAAAAA
>NW_009746155.1:0-1145 GCF_000703405.1 Apaloderma vittatum | reverse complement strand
GCTGCATGCTAGAATTTGGTAGGAAATCAGACTTCTGGAGGCGCTGTCAGCTGTTTGCTGTGTGTGGGCCTGACACGACTTAGCCTTTTTACTATCGTCGAGGGCTGTTCTAGGCTACGTGCAGCTCTGCCCAAGACACTGTTGTCAGTGGCTGCAAGCGGCGGCATTTCCCACGTCCCAGCAGCCCTTGACAATCAAGGGTATGGGAATACGTCAGCATAAGGTATGTTAGTAGTGATAAGTGTAAGCTAGTTGGGAAGATCAACGAAGTATGTTTTCTTTCCAGGAACATCATCCCTTCATTTGTGCTGATGGATATCCAGGGTTCCACAGTTGTGACTTATGTGTATCAACTCATTGAGGATGATGTGAAAGTAGAAAGAATTGAATTCAAGAAGCACTGAATTGCGTTCAAACCTGCTTGTTAACTGTCCTTCATGCCTTCTCGTCAGTTAAGTCTAAGCAGACGCAGGCCACGAGAGGGTGCTGCTGCTGCGCCGTGTTGGACTGTAAAGGGGCCACAATGCTTTATTGACTGAGCTTGTAAAAAAGCATTAGTCTTGGTTCCCAGCCAGAAATTGAAGCAGAAGAAACTGCTGCTTAAGAGAAAAGAGACCTCCAGAAAACATCCCGTGTCTATGGGGGAATTGCCATGTTCCTGGCCTAAGGGAATCACAGAGGGTGATGGTAGCTTCACATTGAACCTCTTCTATAAAATGAACATAGGATAATAAATCCCTGTCTTCATATATCTGAGTCCTATTGTTATGCTTCTAAAAGGTAAAGGGGGGCTGGAGTTTGGTGTGAATGGGCCCTCGGGACTTGAAAGGAAATTGCTCTTTGCTTTCTGAGACACAGCCCTGAAATGTTTCACAATCGCAAAGAAGTGCCCAAGCACACTCAGCAGCTTTGGCAGACCTATCTCATCTTGAGCTTGGGGACAGCATGGAAAGGCAGAGGCAGGTCTGGGAGGGGTGGTGCAGAGCTAGGCAGGCTGAGCTGTCACCCTCATGCTTAGGGGGTGTCAGAGACCAGAGCGCTTCTCATGCCTGTGAGCGTGGCCATGCCACCATCCAGCCCTGTCCCCAGAGGTCCTGTAGCAGCAGCTGAAGGGGGTGCCACCATCCCTGTCCCAGCTCCAGAGC
>NW_009746154.1:0-1126 GCF_000703405.1 Apaloderma vittatum | reverse complement strand
CTCAACTGGATCAGGCAACACATGGGGACAATTTAGTGAGAGAGATTAGTGTGAGAATCTGAAAATTACTCCTTAGCAATGAAAAATTCACCCATTTTAATTTTTAATTGAATTGTTACTTAGAAAAATACTCCAGTTCTCCAGATGACAAGGAAAAATATATTCTATTGTGTGTTACCTTCCATGTAGCAATGAACATCTGCTCCAGCTCCCTTGTGGAAAAAAAGTGTATTACTACCATTAATACTTTGTCATTTTAAAGTAAATATGTATTTTAATTAGAGATTTGTCTCTCGGGTGTTTTGTGCTCCAGTGTCTTACCTCCCACTAGCTCTCCAGTCATTATCTATCTCAGGGGCCAACAGCTTGTAATTTTTTCATAGTATAAGTCTCAGCAGTAGGAAGTTTTTCTCATACAGGTCAGGTGATAGACTTTCCGTGTGTATACAGTTCATGACCATCAAATGTTAAAACAGAGCAAAGCAACCCCTACTAAAGAAAAAAGCACCTAAAGAGTGCCTCACTCTGCCACCCAAGAAAACTGAAATAGTGTTAGGGCTTTGTGTATACAGCGCAAAGCAAGGAGGCATACAAGAACTGATCTTTGAGTCACTTGTAAATAATTCTCTACAATTTTGGCAGCCTACACTCAAATCGCAATAAGTTAAAAAAGCTTCAGTTATGAAATGTGTCTCTGCCTCAGTCCAAAATGAGTGAAATAAAACAAGTGCATGTAATAGCTGTGGTAGATGCTAATTTGTGTTGTATACATTTTGTGTGGCATCTATTTGAACCATAATCTAAGATGTTTTTATAGCCAGGGTTTTTTTCACGTATTTTATTCTCATACAAGTCTATTGTCATAAATTTTTAATTAATTGTGTGAGGGAATAAGTAGGGAAATGACATTTGAAAGCATTCGGTTCATAAATAGTATTAAGTTAGCCAAAAATATCCTGGAATCTGGACAATGAACTGTTTTTGGAAAAAATGTACTCTCTGGAGCAGAATTGTTAATAAGTGTGTGAGTTGTGTGTGAGTTTAGCCACTTTAAGCACTCCTGAATACATCCTTGAACTCAATTTATGTGTCCTTGCATTTTATGCATTGTTTTCCCTAGCTCTTT
>NW_009746153.1:0-1117 GCF_000703405.1 Apaloderma vittatum | reverse complement strand
TGTGTCATCTGAAAAACAGTTGGGCAAAGTGATAAAGATGCTAAACCCAGCCTACCCTGCAGTGCATTTGACCAACCTCTCAGGTATGTTAATTATAAAATATACCTATTTCAACCAGTCAACACAAAAGACACAAGTAAATCATGCTATAATTGATATTCCAGAGGAAAAACCCACAAACCTGCACCTACAAAAAGAAAAAAGAGACAAAAATAGGTGGAAGTACACCACCACTAAAAAACTAAATAAGAAAACTAAATGAGAAAAACTAAATAATAAATAAACCTTGCTTAAACACACAGAAAGACTCTTACTATTAGAAGAGCACTATCAATCAAATGCTGCACAAAACCACTCAAAACATAAGGAGACTGGTTTCACAACATGGTGCTGAAAAGCCACGACACCTACCTAGTTCAAGAACATACCTCAGTCCAAGCAGCGTGATCACTAACACTACGAAATGAAGAAGACAACTATTTGAAATATTGCATATAAGAGCCAGCATTTATACGATATATATTAGATGCAGTACGGTCATAGCAGTTACGTGAACAATTGTGAATGACTAAGTAACCAAAAGCAGGTGACAGGGCACAGTCTGATGGAACTAACACCAGGCTACATTTGCCACAGAGTGCTTTAAAGTATAAACTGAAATTTATCCTTTACTACAGAGAGAACAGGAAAGGCGGTCAAAACCTTTGAGTAATATTTCATTTGGAAACTATGAACACAAGATACATAATACTAGAAATCCACAAGTAATCTTGCAAATAAACTTTAATATCACATTCAGTAACCCAACCAGAAAAAGAAGTTTCTAGAACGCACATTACATAAATTTGGTTTACATCTATGTGTTTTACATAGCAGTAACATATACTCTTTTCTCAACACTATATCATAATACAGAGAAACTCCTTTTACTTAGTAACATCAAATTAACTGTAATTTATACATTTCTAGCAGTAGGCTGGCCGGGGGAGTGGGGAAGTATATCCTGTCAGGTACATTTTACGACTGAAAGAGCTGGCATGCTTTGCAGCCTGCACTGCAGGTAAAAAGCAAGGACACCTGCCACATTAGACCAACGAACGATAAAAAAAAAAAAAAA
>NW_009746152.1:0-1120 GCF_000703405.1 Apaloderma vittatum | reverse complement strand
TCACTGACATAGTCATGATTCCTGTGGAGAAGATACCCTGATTTTATGAGCAAGCACTGCTTCATAGTATACATATGCAAATGAAATCAATGAAGATTTCACAGGCAACCTTCAGATTTCTTAACACTTAAGTGTTTTCCAAATGATTTTTTTTAAGGTACACAGTACATAATAGCTCTGTCACTCTGTGAAGTGGTACATGCTGACCCAGAAATGATTGCAAATGACAGCATTCTGATTCATAAGAAACGTACATTTCTGTCCAATACTCCTGCAGTGTCCCACTGCAGTTTTCATCAGTTTCAGAACTGATTTGCATCTGTGACTTCCACTCTGCAGGAAAGCTTCTGTCAGCTGTGGTGCTACTGGAATTTAGTAGTTGATCAGCAGTATTTGGGACAAAGCAGTGCCTTAAAAAATCTATATTGTAGTAACACTTGTGAGTGTGGAAATACTGCCTCCACTTCATGTTCCATACTTAATGCACATGACAGAACATCTTTGTTTTTCAAGTAACTGAGTAGCTACTTAGAACTATTTATTTCTGAATCATGACTAAAACTCCTGCAATATCTTCCATAAAAACATGAAACACATGAGAGCAGGACTCTGGAAATGCCTGTTGAGATGAAATATCCTGTCTGTGGAGTATATAAGTATGTTTTACTTCTGTATAGCTCTAGTAACATAACAGGAATTTTAGAAGTTGTCATGGATGTGACCTTTTGTGAGGTCCTTCCCATAATGATGAATTCACTAATACAGGTATCTATAAGCTAACTCTAGCAAAAGATTCTTTTTTTTTTTCCTTTTCTTCTCTCAGGAAATTACTAAACTCAATTGGCTTCTGTTGCACAAGAACTAGGCAAGATGTGTTTTGTCATGCAATTTCTGGCACAATTTTTTGGAGCATGGCCTAATCTAAAACTATTTTTCCCCTATTTTTTTCTGAAATTTGTACCATTTTTTATTTATTAGCTGTTGCCTGTAAGGGCCCTGACAGCATGTTCCCTCTGGCTGGGACTCCAGACCAGCATAGGATAATGCAGCTGAGGGCTGCTGCCCCTTCCGGCCAGTGATTTTGGGGTAAAGGTCATAGAATGGCCTAAGCTGGAAGGGA
>NW_009746151.1:0-1149 GCF_000703405.1 Apaloderma vittatum | reverse complement strand
CCGCCGGCTGTTACACTGGGCCCTGCCGTCTCTCGGTGGCCAAGGACACCCCCCCGGGCACGGCCCTGGCACCGCAGCCCGGGCTCTGCGCTCCTGCTCGTGGTCTTAGCGCCGTTCCGCCGGGAGAGGTTTGGAGCGAGTTCAAATTGCGCATCGCAAAGCCGCTCGGCGAGCTGCCGCTATGGATGAGAATGCTTTGGAGTGGTTATTATACATCCACATTCCTCACAAGTAACAGTTTAGGGCAGTCCATATTATAAATGATACCCGGTCCCTTGTGGCTACATTTAATTTAACGTGGAGTTCTAGCTCTCACGATTGCCTTGAGCAACCTTAATTACCCTTTCTTCTAATCTCTTCTCCATTCCTTACTAAGTTCTCCAAACTTTTTTCAAACGTGATTTCTCTCCTGAGTTTGCCTGCCTTGTTCTGACTTTGCCTGAAGGTCTTGATTGACGCGTGTAATTATAATTATAAAAGATGATGGCTCGGGGAGCCTCCAACAGCCTTGATTAGTACGAGAAGCAGGACCTGGAATATTTTATACTTCCCTATTTAAATGTATGTACATTTACATTAAAAAAAAGGCAACAAAACCCCCCTCTGTCTAATTTTAAATAATCTGAAGCCTCTTCCACCTCTTTCTTTTCAAGGTAGAGGGTTCTGTTTGTTGATGTTTCAAGGCAAGCTCCAATTTCTTACAGCTTCAAAGAGGCCACAGAATCTGGGCAAATTTCAAACCCTTTTCCTAAGCAGTGACATTTCCAACTTTGAGGGGCTGCTCGGTGAGCAACAAATAGCAGGTTCCCTCCTGGCTTTGTGTCTGAAAGCGACCCTCAGAAGGCTTGGTTTATCTTCCCAGCAAACTCGTGAAAGAGACCTTTTTTTTGCGGGGGAGGAATGTTCAAGGCAAAGTTTCCGGAAGCAAATGAAATATATAAATAAATGGTGGACTGAAACGTTTGTGCTGGGAAGTCTAAATCCAAAAGCCGATCCAAAAGACTTCGAGAGAATTATTTCAAGAGGGAGAGAAATCCGGGATCCTGTTGCCCCCTTTCTCTCTCACTGAGCATCCCCGTTTGCCGCCAGCCCAAAGCCGCTCGGAGCAATCTCTTGCTGAAAGTGGTACCTTGCGGGAGCCACCGCCGC
>NW_009746150.1:0-1111 GCF_000703405.1 Apaloderma vittatum | reverse complement strand
GTATCCCTTGTCCTATTATGACATGTGTTCTAAGAGATGCCTAAATAATCATCTTATTTGTGGTCAGATTTATTCTTTCTCAAGCCAAAAGCTTACTAGAGTCTATTAATTTTAATTTGTGATTCTTTGGCTGGCTGGACTGTACTGGGATGGGTTTTTGTGTTCCTCTTCGTACGTTGTGATCCGAAGGAATAAATTAATCACAGTACATTCCTCTTGTAGGATAGAATTCTTCTGCTAATTACTGATTTTTTTAAGTAGTCGCATGAATCAGAATTGCCTTAAAGTATATGAGAGGATTTTACTACAGGTGAAATATATTTATATGCTTGTTAATGTGCTAATGTAATAAATTTAATGTAATAAATTTAGATATCTGGTAATGAAAAGAGTTGGAAAAGTTGGCTTGATAAAGATGCTCCTGAAGAAGAAATTATACCTGATGGATATAATGATTCACTCGATACCTTTGGCAAGCTTTTACTCATCAGGTAAGCAGCTTCAGAAATTTGGGAAATAATGTACATGGTTGCATCGTGCCTCTCACTCAGCTATTTTCTTAATAGGATGATTTTAATTAATTTCTGACTGACATTAAATATAATTTCATTCACTCATATGAAATATGACTTAATTCACTCACTTTGGAGCTGTCTTCTGAAGATTCTAAAAAGTTATTTTTAGAAAATATTTTTTATAGCTTTGCTTTTGTGGAAACTGGGAACCAGAGGTGGGAATTTTTTGGAAACAAATAGATACTGAGAACCACATTGCAGCCTTCTCCAAAACGCCACTGAAAAAGAAAAATAATTTGAATAGTTTTCAGGGCTTTTTTTTTCTATTTCTTTTAAAATTAACTACTTTAAATAACTTAAAATACATAGTTAAAAAAAGAGAGAGATTTATGAAAATGCAAAGCAGGTATTCATAAGCCACTCGTGAAAGTGTACTATAAATTATATTATTGCATCAACTAAGTTTTCTAGCAGAGCTTGGGATAGAATGGATTTCCCCAAAGCAGCATTCAGCTGCCTTATGCATGAGATCGTATCTTCCTATACTCGTATACTTTCCAAGTGCTGCAACAAATAAATCAGAGATAAAACAAAAC
>NW_009746149.1:0-1147 GCF_000703405.1 Apaloderma vittatum | reverse complement strand
TGTCTGTGCTGCAGGAGGTATCATTACATATACAAAGCTTTGATGTATTATATGTGCTTTTCTGAAGAGACTGGATATATTTGAGTCAATGTGTCTGTATATAAGAAAATCTGTTAGGATCCCTCTGACTTTTCTATTAAGAAGCACCTGGAGGGTGACAATTGCATTTGCATCTCTTGTCTTGAGGTGGCAGAAGGTTGGGATTAACCACAGAACCAAACACATAGAGCGGAACTTGTGGGGCCCCATTGGGAGAAGAGTGAGAAGAGCTGCCAAGGGGGTGCAGTTCTGGTGTACTACAGTAGCCTGAAGATCCAGTCTGAAGGGTGGTAGCCTCAGAATTTAACTCACTGGAAGGAGATCAGATCAGGCCCATCATTGAGAGCTAGTTCTCTCAAGAGAGCCAAGGGGAGAGGTGGCAAGCACAGCTTGACCCAAACAAATCACAGTCCCAGCACTGGGAGAGCTTTGGACTGCATGAAAGCTAGTCCCTGGAGATGAGGGCATTGCATAAAAACATTTTGATCCAACCTCAACACAGGGAATCTGCGCAGCTCTAATTGAAACAGCCTTTTGTTGTAATGAAAAGAAAGCTGCAGAAGGGATGGTAAATGATGAATCCTTTCCTTTCATTCGGAGCCCAAGATTGGCTTGCTAGTGTTATACAGAGAACATAAGGCACTCAAAGTACATTTGAATTTTAGTCAAACATTGCAGTGAATGATGTAACTCACTGCCAGGAGCTTCTCCAGACCTCTGCTGTTTTATTTGCTTATTAGTAAGGCATGTTTCACAGTGCAACTTTTTTTTTTCTGTTTTCTTTTAAATTTATAGATTCTGCTTCTGCTTTTCTAAAGCAAATTCTACTTAGACTTTTGCTTAAAGAAATTCTTATCAAGTGATTGGGTTAATTAATGTCCTTAAATCATGGATTTGGACCTTTTTGACATGTAATAATTTTCCATGTTCATTAAAATGACAGCCCTTCAGCTTTAATAATTGCTTCCAGGCTTTTTAGAAGTAAATAAATGCTGGACTCTTCCATTTGTTGTATTACTATATCCCTTATCATGAGCTGTAATCCTTACTGTTTTTTTCTAGTCTTCAGCTTTTTTTATGGCAGGGGGGTTGGACTAGATGATCTTTA
>NW_009746148.1:0-1147 GCF_000703405.1 Apaloderma vittatum | reverse complement strand
ATAAAGATATATATATAAAGTTGTATTAGATAGCCACATAATCTCATATTATTTATAGATTTTTATCTATCCTTTGGAACAGAAAAGGCTTACTTGAGGGTAAAAAACTTGTAGTACTCTCTCAGATTACCTCCAGACATAATTTGAGTTTCTCAGTTTCAACAAAAGTACCTTTTTTAATCAATACCTGGAATACAATTTTTTCCTTAGATCTTCAACCTACCACACTTGCTGACATCCTTCAAGCCCAGTGTTTATAGGTGAATTCAATTTAAACTTTATTAACTTGGTAAAATGTGCCTGCACTTTGATGCAATCATCCAAATTTAAACAGTTCACAATGAAAATAGCCTGCATCAATTTATTCGGTTCGTATTTCCATGCAATAAAAACGACTAGCATGTCAAACTGCAAATCCCCAAATACCATAGCATCCTGGAGAAAATGTCAGGAATGATCAAGACGGAAACCTAATTTGGCAAGCACTGCTACCGGATGCTGGGTGGAGGAGAGGAGAGGGGGGAAAAACCATGTAGGAGCCTTTATCAATAATGCCACTTCCATATTTCTGCCTTCTTTATAAGGAAAAAACCCCACATCACCAAATACAGCAACACAAAATCACCATCAAAACAGAACAGCCACACGTCTAACAAGTTGGTTGGGTTGGGTTTTTTTTGGTGTGTAAAAAGCATTTTATACCAGTTTATCTAATCCTGAAGTGGAAGCGTGTTGTTCAGTTACACCAACATCCCTTCAACAGCAGCTTTCCGAAAGTTTTACCGCCATTTCCAGCTTTTCCTTGTCCCCGTTTCTCCCTGCCCTTTTCTCAACTGGCCTTTAGCAGATAAAATATCACCCCCACATCTGGATTTTATCCACAAGTGCTTAGAGCGGAGCGATGACATTTTACCACCAGCCAGCACACGTATTTTGCTGCCTACCTCCAGCAGAAGAGAGGGGTGGTGGTAGATAAAAATTCTAATTCTATTCATACTGACATTTGCTGTGGAATTCCAGCGATCAAGGAAAACTCTTTTTCAAGCCTTACTCACAGGCAAACATCCTACAAAATGAGTGAGAAGCCCCTGCAAGGAGTCTGCAAAACCAACTTCCTACACAAAAACACCGAGAGTGTTTTCATTAA
>NW_009746147.1:0-1120 GCF_000703405.1 Apaloderma vittatum | reverse complement strand
AAAAAAAAAAAGTGTGTTTACTACTTTATTACTTATTCAGATTACATCAGTACAATGGAAAAGAGAGCAAAGTCTTTATCTTACTCCTAGGTGTTTCTGGGGAAAAGGGATTAACAGCTTTAACTTTTATTTAGATTTACCTCTACTGACAAAAGTGCAGGCACTGGTGCAGTTCTGCCAAGTTCTCTCATCTATGTGATAAAGATGGTTGGCCTGAAAGAAAAAGACTTAAAGAAATGAAGCAAAAATTATAATGGATTTTCTTTTTTTTTAAATAGAAGCAACAATTTTATCCAAATGATAGTCCTGCTTTAGTTAAAGACCTAGGGCTACTTTATCCATGTGTTTCAGAAGAGATTGTATCCCTTGTGTTGTATCCATAATGCACACCATCACTATAGTTGTAGTGGATGTATAACTATGTTTTTATAGTTATTTATAATCCGACATATCTAAAAATGTAAAATGGGAGATAATAGATGCTATATGAGGAGAAATGTATTTCTGTGATTTCCCACTGCCCACCTCAAACTGTGCAGTTTGATTTATCATACTGGTTCTAGCACAGATGTTGTCTCAATGGCTTCTGTAGCAATTATGAAAAACTTACTCAGCGCGGTCTGGGCTGATTAAGGAACACCAGGATTCAGCAGCGCCGGGCGTGCTCCGCAAAGATTGCTCAAACAATGATTAGGATGTGCCCAGTTCCCCTGGGCTCCAGTTAAGCCTCTTACACCCCCACTTAGCAAACCTGAGGGATGGTTCTTGTATAGGTGGTCTACATCATCTGGGTCCCACCAAAGTGGGAAGAAAGATAGACAGTTCCACTGGAGCAGATGGGCATAGCAGGACTTGTGGCTGAACGAAATTTTCTGTTTAAATGTTTGTTTTCTTTAATTTTTCTGCAAATGTTTTGCATCAACCACGGGTTGCGTGGTGAGTTTTCAAGTCTGATATCTAAAACCAGGGAATATATCCCCAAGAACAATCTGCAAAACGCTGCGGGTTGGTCCTTGTAAACAGAGCACTGTTGGGTGATAAGTTTTCTTTTTGTCTGTGCCTTCAGCATCTCTAGAAGCTTTATGCCTTATAATTGGAAATGTCTCCTGACTTATTGCAG
>NW_009746146.1:0-1097 GCF_000703405.1 Apaloderma vittatum | reverse complement strand
TGGCAGGATCTGAGTTAGAACCAGCTTGGATGCCTCTTCACCAGACTGTAGTTAGAAACCCACACAATACCCACATTCATTCTGGTCCAGCTATTATAACCACAGAGACCCTCTTCCCTATTTCCTTCTCCTACTGAATTCACAGACAAACCTTCCTGATGCAGCCAGGGTGGCACACCAAACCTCCCTTTCTCCCACCAGCTAGTCTAACAGGTACCTCAAACCTGCCTTCTAAAGGACGTACAGGTCACACGGTTGAAGTATGAAGAGATGCAGCAAGGAAAGTGGACCCAACTGTGATCTTTGATAACATTTTTTTCAAAGGTGAGTAAAAGCTCTTGGAAGATTCTCCCTGGCTGCAACAGCACCCAAGGCTCAGAGCTGCAGCATACCATGCTGGCTAGGCAGGAGAGTAAAATGTCCATATGGTGCCATTTGATGTTAACACATCAAAGGCTACCGCTTCAGCTTGCACTAGCGAGTGGAGAAGTTATTGTCACTTAGAGTATCAGAGAAACCAGCCCACCCATCAATCTGTTGTCAGATTCACAGGCTCTCATGCTTAGCAGTCTTTCAGCAGAGAAAGACAAGTCTCCAGCTGCTTCGCTTTAAGGAAAAAAATAAAACTATTGTAAAATTCAAACAGCGAAGTGTTTTCATTTATCCTAGAGACTCTGACTGCACAAAGGCTCTCTGAGCATAAATGAAATTTACACTATGACAGTAGTAGAGAAGGAGGTTAATTACAATGACAATATAACTCAATCTAGCCAAAGTTCTCATTCACCGTGCCAGAGATTTCCTTTGAATTTTTATGTTTGGACTAAACCCAAGTAGCAAGAAAACCACAAATCCCCAGCTTACAGCGGTCCCACAATACCATCAACAGGTTGTACAAGAAGCATGTGATGTTACAAATTCTTACTTTCGTGGAAGAAATCCACTAGCTCAAGACAACCTTAGGATTTACAGAGGAACAATCTGAATCTTCACTGTATGATTACTACCTGATCCTCTTGCCCCCAACTGTCACGATTTAAGTACCACTAGAGACAGCTCAACTGCAAGTCCCAGCTTTTTTAATGGCCAAAAGGTTA
>NW_009746145.1:0-1130 GCF_000703405.1 Apaloderma vittatum | reverse complement strand
TGGATCATGAAAAAGAAGAACTATTAGCTAATGGCAGTTCCTACATGCTACAAGGCCCTAATTCTTCCATAGCCACAAACACGTCTTAATATCAGAAGCACGAGGTAATTTTCTGACTATTCCAAGATAGCCCTACAGTGAACGGAATTATACGCAAAGAAAACGATATACTAACATTTATTGACAACAGCCCCTCTCAGCTTTTACTCAGGTGTATCGGGTAAATGTCACCTTACAGCATGACACCACATGAAATGGGAAAATCAGTCAGAGAAACTGCAAGAGGAAATTAATCCTTAACTTGGTTGCATCCAGTGCAACCAACACACCATCACTGTAGAAAGCAACAGTCATCACAGAGTGCCTGTACTCAGCATCTACATTGGAATAAGAAAAAACATAAAGAAAACCCTTGCATTATGTTCAGCTTCAAAAATGGGCACTAAATGAAAACTATTCCTTATTATCTCTCTTATCTTAGAAATAGAATAAAAGGAAGAGCCACAAGAATAAAGTCCTTGTCTATGATGTAGAAACCAGAGATTTCACAATGGTGCGCTGCGTAAATGCATATCACTCACCAGAAGGGCTTTAGAAAGGCCGAGAGAATCCAGCATGACTAAAGAGAGCGAAAAAAGGGTATTGGAGCTGCAAAAGGATTATCAAAATTTAGAGAAATAAGTGCACAGCAAAAAAACTAACACAATGTTTGCAGCTGGTTTTACCGTGGATGAGTTCAATGAAGCTCCTGCACAGCCACTCTTTCTCTGTAAGGGGACACATCAAAAGATCATTCTCACATTGAAGGAGATCATGAGGCATATCAAAAGGTATTATAACAAAACACCAAGACCAAAGGATATTCTTCCAAGAGTACTGAGGAGCTCCACTGTGAAACTGCTGAATTAACAACTGATGTGCAAGCTGAAACGTAAAGATGTCTCGACGTCCAGACACTTGAAGGTATCTAATGTGGTTTCAATTATTAAAGAGGATCCTAAGTAAGGTTCAGGAACTACATCTGTGCCAGGCTAATTGATAGAAATTGTAATGTGAAAGAAGATCCATGGATAAATAAAGTATAACGGGGAAGAGTCCATGCAGTTCTGTAAAGGGAAATCATGCTTGAC
>NW_009746144.1:0-1142 GCF_000703405.1 Apaloderma vittatum | reverse complement strand
CTCGTTTCACAGATGAGCACAAATTACTACATAAGCCATTTACTGGTGGAAAATATGGAGACGATGATTTTTATTTAATCTTAAATATTATATTTTTAGGTTGATTTTCTGAAGGAGTATACAGAACAAATCTCTGATAGAGCAGACAATTCCAGAGGGAAAAACTACTAAATTGTGAAAGTGAAGATATCACACTATACAGTTTGGATTTCATTTTTGAGGAGAAGTAGGGAGGATGGGGAAAGAAAAAGAGTATGTCAACAAATATGAAAAGAGGGTGTTAATAAAATTCACTAAAACAAGCCAAATTTGTATCATTCATTGAATTTACTGAACATTGTATACAATAGAACATCACAATCATGGTTAGGAGATGACATTTCAAACAGGAACGCTGAATGCATTTTCCTGGACAATAAATTCCCTGTATTTACAATAAGACATTAAATATCCAATTTCTGTTATACTTTTCAATCAAGTGCAACTCTGTTCAGCTTTACAGTTTCTGACAGTCTGCATGAATATAAACAGAAAAAAAAAAAATTAGTGATTCCATGTTGGACCTATACTTAAGCCTAGTGATATTGCACAGTTCTTTTTTTTTTAATTTAATTGCCATTTAGATTAAATCTGAATATTTGATAGGTCAATTGGGTTTACCACAAACCTTGAAAGTTTAGATTTAGTTGACATACACTGGATACATTGAGAGCAATGACTACATAACCATTCTAGGAAGGGCACGCCGATTGGAATTACCCTTCAAGATCTCCAGTATAGATATTTATGACTGAAGAAGACACACTAATCTCCCTTTAGAGACAATGGAGGAAAAAAATAGTATTTCTAGCATGCAATTAATTTGATAAAATAGAGAAGTCCACCTAAGGATGACATGAATTACTCCCTAAGAATTACTTCTTTTCAGTATCTTTAAAAGGAGACTGGAGTGAAATTTTAGGGCAAATATCTGATAAATCTTTGCCCTGACCATCCTATAATACTGAAATTGAAAATATCTCTCTTTTCCAGAATCTTGAATTTTTCAGTTAATCTCTGGAATCAGTTACTCACTACTTAGCTATTCTACTTCACAAAAAAATATTTCTATTAGAAAGTTCCTGAACATTATGATTTTTATT
>NW_009746143.1:0-1135 GCF_000703405.1 Apaloderma vittatum | reverse complement strand
CTAATGAATGCTAGCCATCCAACCGACTTTGTTGTAGAGGGAGATGGCAAATTCAGGACAGAATATGATCTCTACTATCTAATGGTAATTATGAGAGCAAGTACCTGTCTGTATTCATTCTGAGCTAGATCCTGAGTGGGAAATGCCACTGTGAAAAGTGTTCCCTAGGGAATACAGAGAACTGCAGGATCTCATGACATCTTTTCTTAGAGGCGATAAAAGTGAGAGGTGCTCTGTCTGCTTTCACAAATGTGTCCGCTTCTGAGTCGGACCAAGAAAGAAGCATTTCAGAAGAGAAAGATGCGAATTGTATCTCTGATAGAGGTGAATAAGTGGGCGGCAGTAGACGTCCTCAGTATGGCTGATTTGAGGTTTTTCTGCCTGGTGGCCCAATCCCCCAGAAAACTGAAGCCACAACTCAGCTTTGTCTGGGGGACAGCTCGTCATGCTGGGGCATAGCTTGGGCTTGTTGTCACAGGTGTTTTGGTATGTGTGCTTCTCCGCTCCACTGTCCTCATTTTGATCCTGCTTGGCACCCCAGGTTATATTTCAAGAAGAATTAAATGCAGTGGAGCTTTTTACTGGAAGGCTCTGAAGGTTTATTTCCCCACAGAGACTCTTTTGAGCACATACAGTGACTACTTTAAGAGAGGGAAAAAAAACCTTCTCTCAAAACTCCTTTATTTTTGAGCTTCTATTAAAGGATTGGGCTCCTCTGAGCTCTTTTTTGTGCTCGTGCATAACACAATGTGATACCCATCAGACTGCATAGAGAGGTTGCGAGGTACAAGCAAAAAGTGCCTTCAGCTTTCTTCTCAACGATGCTTTTAACTCTGAGCAAGTCAGAGGCCCTTATTTCTCCCCAGATTATTCCAGGCACCTCTCCAGTATAAATAAGAGCAAGTGATTCATACTCTGAGGTACCAGAGTTATCTTGGGAAACATTTTTTCCATCAAGCCTCTCTTTTGATTTAGTCATTGCTCCCCAATTATTGCCCTCTCTTTGGTTTACCACTTTGTCACCAGAAGGAGTCTTTCCCTTCTGAGCCACCTAGGAGGAGATAAGCAGAAAATTTTTGGAGGGTGGGGTTGGGTGTCATGGGAACTTCTGTAATTCCTTTGCTTTTGGAGTGGG
>NW_009746142.1:0-1138 GCF_000703405.1 Apaloderma vittatum | reverse complement strand
GTGAAAAACTAATCAGTTTCCACTAAGAAGTCACACCTTTCTGTGTGCTGCTTTTAAACGCTAATTTAGACTCTGCTGCAGTCCACTTTTGCATTGAGGGCTTGTGGAAAATTACTTTTCGGGTGCAAATTTTTATGAATGAATTCCGAGGAAAAAAGCAGAGCCTCTCAGAAATCCAGGACCTTTCCAAAAGATTCCCCTTTGAATGAAATGGAACCTTTCATTGAAAACTTACTTCTTTTGAAAAACCTGACTGCTGCTTCTCTTCTCAATTTCAAGAGCTGTTGCCTCTGCTGGCAGAGACTGTTTCTGTCCTCTGGGAATACCTCCTCACCCACCTCTTTCTAAAAGAAGCATAGTCCAATACTTTCTCCTTGTGCTAGGTGATGTCTTGCGTGACATTGAAAATCTTCAGTAACCACTTCTAGAGTTGTCTTGGTCCTCTCAACAATGAATGTTATATTAATATTTATAACTGTGTGTCTGCGATATGACAAATGTGTTACAAACTTTATCTAAAATGCTATTTCCATAACAATACTCTCCCTAATATTTTTTTGTGGTGAATAATAAAATCTAGCATTTTGGTTTTCCTTAAAAATGATCAGCAGCTGGCGCCAGTGCCAGCATGCTAGTTAGTGGAAACTAAACGTTCAAATATAATAGGAGTGGGCATGGGAGAGCAGCCCTTTGCAGTGCTGCATTTCTCAGACCAAATATTATTGGAGTTTTTTTTTCAAGCATCGCTTTAAATTAGGATATGTTCCCCAATGTTGAAATAAAAAATTCCATTAATTCTTGCTTAATCGTGGGAAATATTATTTGAAATGCCTGTTCCCGTCTCAGTCCTCTTGGCATACCTGTATTTAACCTAAATGGTGAAATCATTGACAGCTTGCTTTGATTTAATAGGAGCAGTCTGGTGGTTGTTTTCAGACTGGTGTAACAGCAACTCTTAAAATAAAATATGAGCTTGGCTCTAGTTTTCTATCTGATTTTCATAATTGTAAATCAGGATTAGTTTTCCGGAGGCTAATGGAACCACTCCAGTGTAAATACAGCTACAAACAGACCTGCTGGCACTCAGCATTTCCACAGAGTCAGTGAGGGTTGTGGGGTTTTTTGGTTTTTTTTTTTT
>NW_009746141.1:0-1135 GCF_000703405.1 Apaloderma vittatum | reverse complement strand
TATGAGATAAGAACCTTCTTGATATGAACATGAGGTTAACATTCTGAGATGAGAACTGCTGGAAGAATAATGGGATATAACGGAAGCTCCAGAAAAGAATGCTTGTGAAAATATGTACCTCTTTCTTTCCCCTTCCATTTCTGTCTATACATTTTTGAGTACCCAGAATTTTCTATGGATGCTAAACAAATACTGAGGAAACTAAAACAGGGGAGAGTCACTTAAAAATCCTGAATACTGGGTTGTCTCTTCCTAAATAAATAGCTTTGTGTAGAAGGATACTTGAACTGTAATTGCTCACACAAAATGGTATAGCTTGCTTTTATTTACAAGGATATTCAGAAATAGTTCCCTAACAATACAAATTTGAACGATTATGCTCTTTGTATCAGTAGTACTTACTCAAAGTTACTGAGATAGGAAAGGAAAATACTGTATCTCACCGTGTGTCAGGAAAGCAGATTCTCCTTGCTGTGTCACTTGTCTAACTTATCTAACTTGCAAAATTAGATAGGACTGCAAATTAGGAATCTTCTTTATAGGCAAAACCAGAAAGCATTCAGAAGACATGGAACCATCTTTTTGTAGGACAGTTTTGATTCACCTGGGGCTCTGAAGTACCTCACTGTATGGAAATTTGCCGTAAGGGATTGTGGGTTTTTTTGCCTGAAACTAGAAATGGAAATGTGTACTGAGCTGTAGCAAACAACATGCAAGTTTTCTGATGTGGACTGTTGCCCAGTAGGAAGCAAACTACAAGCCCATTTCCAAAAGAAATATTTGTTCCTTTTCAATATTTAGTTAAGATGTAACTCAGAAAGGAAGAAGCATTTGCAAGTTGGATTTTCTGTCATATGTCCTAACTTCACTTTGACTCAGTCAAAAGTTTTTAAAACCTTGCAATGTAATATCAGTGCTGTATCACTGGATTACTGCACAGGCTGTCACATGTGGGTGGCTGTCAACAAGCTGTACCTCATTACTTTATGCCACAGATTCTCAGTGAGCCATTATGAGTCATTAAGTGATCAGAGTCATTTGTGCAGAACTGCAGCTTCTACACTTCTCATCTCACTGTCTATTTTTGTATATGGAACGTGTTTCCATATTTGTCTTTTATATATATATATATATA
>NW_009746140.1:0-1134 GCF_000703405.1 Apaloderma vittatum | reverse complement strand
ATATATATATATACACACATACACATACATATGCTTTTTTTTTTACTCATGCTTTCTAATACACAACATCAGGTACGCTGCAATAATACTTAAGACCCAAAGTGCGGAAATGGACAACATAGAAAATTAGGACCGCAAAAGAAAGAAAAAAGCCTCTTGCCCACAGGAAGTAGCATGAGAAACACAGTTGATCTCAAAGCAGGAGGAAACTCATCTCTAGAGATCAGTCTGGCAGTTCTCTACCTTCAACCTTTTCAAAAGCCAAGTCATTGCATTTAGGAAAACAATGTTTTCTGACAAATGAAGACAGCCTTAACCAGGACAAGGGAAAGAAATCCTACAGCAGCCTTTTATGATTAAGTGATAAACAATAAAACTTGAGTATTCATCAGAATTACTAGTTATTGGTGAGAAGAAGCCCTCAAAAATGTTTTCAGTTGATCCTTAATAAGATTTATATTTCTACTACACCTTCCTTGGTGTGTAATAGAAAAACTCAAAAGGCAACCTTCAATCAAGCCTCTTGGGCACTTTTTTCATACCCAAGTCTTGTTTGGAAAGTAATAATTTTACAAGACGTGATTTTTTTTTTAAAAAAAAAAGATTTAAATCCTTCATGCATGGTTTTGCAGAGAATGATCTGAACTCTTTTGTTGTCTAGTTGAAGAACAGACTAAAGTCCCTCAGCAGACTGTGTTCTGACAACATCATCTTCAAACACCTCAGGAACATATACTGAGAATGATTAAGGCACAGGATCCATCAAGAAATGACAAGCAAGATTTTTGGCTGGTAACAAAGGCAACATGAGAGCTGAGAGGGAAAAAAAGAGCTGTGCTTCTCAAAGTACACTGGCTGCTCGGAGCAATAACTATCAGAAGAGGAAATCAGACCTCAAGATACTGAAATATTTACTGATACCTGCATGGATCAGGACATTACCCTCTGGAGTCAGCAGACATTAGCAAGAACAAATCTTCAAAAAAATTCCACAATTCCTTTCAATTTCAATGTTTCTCTAAAAGTGTTATGATGGACATTAGAACCCTAAGTTCCATTATTCTTGCTGCTCAAATGATATATACATCAGAAAGTGAAAAACAATCTGCCTCAGTTTCATGAATCATTTAAGTT
>NW_009746139.1:0-1103 GCF_000703405.1 Apaloderma vittatum | reverse complement strand
TTTAAAAGAATTTCTGCAATCCAGAACACGAGAATATGATCCCATTAAGTGATTTGCTGATGTTTCCTTTCATAACTTGTATATCAGAAGGGACTCTGTGAGAGTTTCTTGCTTTACATATTGCAAAATTGATCCAGGTGGTCTTGATTGCTATTGAAGGTTTATAGTCCAACTAGTCTGGATTGTTACTAGGAGTTGACTGAGATAAGATAGTTGATCTTATACAATAGCTGATCTCTGTTCTGCTAGACCACTTCTAGAAACTGTAAAAAACCCAGCAAATTGAGACTAAATACTACACAGTTGTTTCTGTAACTATTACGAACAGATGGTCTGAAATTCATGTGTAGGCTCAGAAGGAACTTTGCAAGATAACCTTATTTGAGACATTTTTCAGTTTGCTAATGGTCTATATTTACATTGAATGATTTCTGAATTATCCTTACAGCCACATCTGCCTTCCATATCTGACAATATAAATGAAGTAGACTTTCACCCAAAGGATTATGATCGTGTATTGGCAGTCATATCGAGAGAAGGAGAAAAAATTGCAGTAAGTGCCCGATTTTTTAATTTTGTTTTCCCAGAAATGTTGTTAATAGACAAAATATTCTATTACTGAACATATAAGTATATATTAAATTGAATTCTTGTTAATCACAAATGAACATTGCAAGGATTAGTGTAATAAAACTGTCTTCATTAAATAGATTTCTAATATGTTTATTGAAATTAAATCTGTAGTTGTCTTGAATAAAAATTTGATAGCTACTTAATAACTACTGTTCTTGAAGAGAAGTTTGGTGATTATGTTCTGGTTTTTACCTTTTACATTTATTAATTTTTCAGTTAGACATGCCAGTGATTGCAAAAGGACCAGTAGAACTTTGGTTGCAGGATTTATTGCGTGTGCAGCAGATGTCATTGCATGCCATAATTAGGGAAGCATATTACCAAATCAATGAGCCAGGATACCAGTTGCTGGATTTTCTTAACCAATTCCCAGCACAGGTGAGTGTGACAGTCTGGGTCGTGTGTGTGGAGAGGTGGGATGTAAAGGACCTGTGGAACTGTGTGTATGAGGAAGTTTTCATAAGAGGAAA
>NW_009746138.1:0-1126 GCF_000703405.1 Apaloderma vittatum | reverse complement strand
GTTCTGCACGTGGGGGGCGATGTCTCTCACTTCTACGAAGGCGCACTTGTTGCATGTTTTATCTCACCCTTATGGGTCAGAAACCAGCTCAATGACAAAATCTCGCAGCTAACGGAGACCATCTCCAAGCTACTATTTCACACCAGTGCAGGAATGACAAGAATTTATGTGGCCAAACTGGTTTTTTTTCTAACTCTATCATCTTGCTACGTAAAATCACTTACAGATTTGTCTACAATCGCTCCACTAAGTGACCGGCCAGAAGATGCTTCCACTTCCAAGTTTCGTGGGGATACTGGACAGTAATATTTCATGTCACCAAACTGAGCACCACGTTAGCTGTGCAGAGCTGAAAGGCAGGCACCGACATCCAAAGGTAGAGCTGAAATCCACGGGGCTGTCCTGCAAACTTCTGCCACGGGCACGTTCTCAAGGCCTGCCAAAGCAGATCCTTCACACTGCTAAAGAGAACGTTCTAATAAATCCATACGGTGCTAATTTACTTCATTTATAGACCTTAAGGTCATTCAATATCCATTTAGGAGTCTATGAGTCAAAAGAATCTGGTCTCAAATGCTACGAGAAGTCTCCATGCCTTGTGCAGAAGTGTTCTCCTGTTTCGGTAGCAGAGTGTCCTCAGGACTACGAGCTTGCAAAATTTCACCTTTCCAGAAACAAGACGGTGCAGCCAAAATGATATGAATGTAAGTGTGATTCCAGCCCTGGTAAGGAGCTATGCTACGGTTGGTACGAGATCTGCACTTGTCTGGATTATATTGTATCTCAATCTTGTTTGTTCTTTTAAAACACATAACAGAAAGAGAAATACTTTCATGACGAGGTGGTAGAGTGAATAAACTGCAAAGAAGTGAACATATTGGAAAAAGAGTCACAAGGGATGGATAGATCTGCGACATCCCACACCACCAGCTCCACTTTTCCTGGAGGAAGCGGGGGGAAATGTGCCGTTTGGCTGCAAGGATGCAAGGAAATAACCCAACCTTGACGAGAAAAATGACACTAATCTTAACTGTAACTTGAAGTCATGAATGTTTCACAAATAATAAATAAGCCAGGATGGGAGGAATAGATTTCTCCAATGGGTTGAAGGTCAAACTCCGCAGCC
>NW_009746137.1:0-1130 GCF_000703405.1 Apaloderma vittatum | reverse complement strand
TCCAGCCTTGGCCATTCTATGATTCTGTGATAATGAAACAAATTCAATGGAATGAACATTTTCAAAAGGAAAAAAATAATCAAAATTATGCAAGACAGTAATGTAAATTTGTCCTCCTTTGTGAGAACTAAAATATATTTGTATGCATCTCTGTGTCTGGAATTATGTTGCAAATTATGTGGCAATTCTGATGCAACTCAGGCTACGCACAACAAAAGCCACTTCACTGAAGGAACAAGAAGGAAAGAAACCAGGGAGGGGAGGCTAAGGTGGGGCTGGAACAAGGTAGGCAGCGTTTCAAATAACTGGAATTACAAAGATGCTGCCATTGCGTTTAATGCTGCTGCAAAAGGTGGCTGTGATGAAAAACTAACACAACAAGCCTGAGAGGCTCTTAAACCATTATTTTACTGATTTACAAAACTCTAACGAAGTGAGTAGAACATTTTACCAAGACTGTGCAAGTGAGCAGCAGAGCAGGCATCAAGCAATAGATCATTTAGAGTGGGAAACCTCTATTTAAGTAACTAGAATCAGTCACTGGAGTTTATTTTCAGTCTCTCTAGTGTACTAAGGATAAAACTGATACCAAATCCAATCTAGTTCACCCAACATACTTTAAAAAACAAAGCTTTCCATGTGCAAAACTCCCAAGACACACACTCTTCATGTCCTGACGGAGAAGACAAGCTCCTTGCGCAAGAAGAGCCTATAAAGCGTTACGCAAAAGTGAAGAGGCCAGCTGCCACGGCCATCCTTCTATATTTCTCTCAATACCTTTTTTCATCCTTATTCCATGAACCTTTCACTTTAAAGGAAAAGGTATTTCTAGCAGTATGTGTCACACCATGTGGAACTGCACCTTCATGATCTAAAAGAAAAAAGAATGGCTGTATCGGTAGCTTCTACAGATGTTCACAGGAAACAATCCTGAGGGGTCCCAAAGCTGTAGAGAACCTCCACTGATCTAGCAATACTTTTCTGAAATACTCGGCAGATATAGTATTCTCATCTGTCTTAATACACAATCAAACATTTCTGTTTCCACAGCAGGGGCTTGGGCCCAGAACGTAACCCTCGCCTTGGAGACAGGGCTAATTTCTTTTCTAGCAGAGCTTCGGATGAACTTC
>NW_009746136.1:0-1117 GCF_000703405.1 Apaloderma vittatum | reverse complement strand
CTGTACATGGTTATTACTGTAGGTCTGTATGCATATACCATGCTAAAGGAGAAATTATTTGACCTCGGATTCCTTGCAAAGCCTGTACGTGCATTTCCCCCAGCACGTGTCCCAAAAGCCAGGCTGCCCAAGGGATGCGCAAGCTTGTCATTTTGGAATGAAGGAGAGGAGGAGGAGGAAGGAGAGCCAGCATTGCTTACAGCCTCAGAGCACTGGCAGCCTGCACACGTGAAGCACGCTAGAAAGCCCAGGGAAAGGCAAAATTGCACCCTGGAGAACCCAGACAGGCTCTTAAACCCAAACAGGATCAGCAGTTAGGACTCCCCAAACCCACTTCCAAACACAACAGCCTGGCAAACATCCACGTGGAAGTGCTACCACAGCTTCAACTGCAGGGACAGAAGGTTCTCTGGAGGAATTATTTTCCCCTTGTACTTCAGTACTAGGCGCCACATGTGTTTGCTTAAATACAGCTGCATTTAAGCTGTATTGCTTAAATACACATCAAGGCAGTGCTGGGCCATAGCCCAGCCCTCTCGGACTCAGCCTAAAAGCCTGGCTGTCGAAGACCGATGGATACCTGAACATGTCAGCTTTAGTTCAGATTTTAAAATAAGACGTTTAGCCTTTCTGTTTGTGATGGCTGTTAGCATGACCTCAGTGTAGCCACTGTCAGAACACAATTTGTCCAAGTCTGCAGAGAGCCTTTAATGACAGCTCTGAGGTATGAAGGTTTTTATTCATCTTCATAGCATTTTTAATTCCCAGACAGTTTTAGAGTAGCACTACTCATCAAAGAATGAGATGTGGCAGAAGAGCACAGGACTGATCGCTCAGCTTTACACACTTTGTAAAAGTAAACAATCTCTAGTGTTTTATTGTTTCTGCACTTCTCTGGGTGATTTGGAAGTAGGTGGCCACTGCTGCTGTCCTCATAAAGAGATGGAAGAGTCTCATCTCACTCTGTGTCAGGAAATCCTCTTTCCTTCTGAGCCCGAGGTGAAGAAATCACACTGGAAAAGCAATCACTGCCAGGCTGCAGGATGCTTTGTGGTTTTTATAGGTTACAGTTCCTGCCTCTTATGGGGGTGTGCAGGCTGTCACTGATGGGATCTCT
>NW_009746135.1:0-1135 GCF_000703405.1 Apaloderma vittatum | reverse complement strand
GACATGCTATATTATTAATATGAGAAAAATAAGGTTTATTCATATGCTCTGCTCTTTTAAATAAACTGGTTGCAGCTGAACAAAATTCATCTTACTGTCATCTTCTGCTGTAATCGGTGAAGATATTGAAATGAGTTGTGATTAAAAGGTTTACTGTCAGGTTCTTTTAAAGCAAGAGTAAATAGATCCATGCTGTCAAATACAAGCCATAATATATGGTTATCAATCCACAGTTCAATATCCTTAACTTTCTAGAGTGCTGAAAGAGTTAATTACAGTGAACTCTCAGAGTGAAGCAGATAATGAAAGATGGAGGAACAAAGGAGACAAAAATGACACAGGAACAGACTGGAGAAGGTGTAGCATTGCCACTGAATTTTGAATTAGGACCCACAAAGTTCTGAGATTTGCAACTGACATAAATGCAGAACATAAAGCAGTTCCCAATCTGATGCTCACTTTTTCATGGGGCATTTCACATAACTGCACATATGCAGCTCAGGTGGGACACAAAGGCAAGGGCCTGAGCTTAATGCAGGTCCCAAGAAAAGGCATGAAGGTCCATGCTCCACATCCTGACATCAGTCATCATTTTGGATTATTTACCAATGTTCACAGCTTGAGAAAGTCATGCATTTTTCCTTTCCAACAGTACTGTCCTTCTTGTTTTTCTATCACAACTTGTTTCCAAAGTTCATCATGAAGTACAAGACGTCCCTAAGGAGAATTTTTGTGATTCTGGTTTAGTTATGTTACAAGAAAATTTGGGTTCTTTCCTCAGTTTCTTTGAAAAGAAACAGTAGTTTTTAATTATTTATTTCTCCAAATGACAGTGTAACATTTAAGTTTTTTATCTGTTTTATATTTCATGTGCAATTAAGCTGTTTAGAGTTGTACCATCTAAATTGGTATTGTACTAACACTTTTTAACAGCACAAAATGAAGGATGTAAAAAAATGTCACTAAAGTGGATTTCAGACTTTCAGAATTTGAGGAAGAATGAAGATTCAACAATGTCTTAGGGTGTTAAAAAATGTTAATTAAATTAAATAATAGGTTCTGAAGTTATATGCTATCATAACTTGTAACAGCTTCTTGCTGGACTAAAGGGAAGGGAAGGTGACGTTACAGTGGG
>NW_009746134.1:0-1102 GCF_000703405.1 Apaloderma vittatum | reverse complement strand
CTGCAATATAGACAAAGAATATGAGTTTTCACTGTTAGAGCCTATTTATTGTATATGCGAATTACACTGGTATCTCTTGGCCTTAGTTATGATCAAGGTTCTGTTGCAGTAAGTTTTAAAAACATGAAGCATGACACCACTTGTTCAGAAATATACAAGGCAAAGAAAGAAAAGGGATGTGGTATACAAGCAAAGAAAGCTACGAAGTGTGAAGGGGAAACAAAGCTTTTTAAAGGAGGGTTTGAATGAGGGAGAGAGGTAAGGAGGAGGCATTGGAGACAGCACAGGTTGAAAGATGAAGATGCTACACTGACTGGAAGAATATTGAGATGACAGTCACTATGCCTGAACGGCGGCTGAAGTTACAGCAATTCCTTTATCTGTTCCAGCCATCTAATTTGTGTCTTCTCCTGCTCCTTTAGTAAGTAGCGTTTCCAGTATTATGATGACAATGTCAGCTTTTGAGCTGACTGTCTCAAAATCACAGATTACATTGCTCTCGTCTTCAGTGATCAAAATCTTATTGTAAACTGGAATAGTACTGGAAAGAGGAACAAAAAAACCCCAGCGAGTTTAGTGAGAGACAATTGTTGCATTTTTCAAGCTGCTTATTTTGATTTGTCGGTTACTTCCTTGCCATCCTGTAGTTTATCATTGTTCACAGATGTGCCAGTGAATTTGGGAGTTGTCTAAGTTGCAAAGTGAATTTTGGTTCAAAGACCAGGAAGAGAGCAAAGGGCAGCTTTTATAAGTCTGAGCTCCTTCAGACACATGCCTTGGTAATACAAATAAGTTTATTTCAATGCATGACAGCTGTTGCTGCCAAAACTCTGAAGTCTGTTCCTAGCATGAAATCTAATGATGAATTAAATTAAGGCTTTGGAACTGCCAGTATATTATTAGGCCTCAGAAGCAGATGGTGGGATAGAAAACACTACAAACTGTAAGGAAAAAAATAAAATTGAGGAAAATAGTTTTTTGATGGTGCTATATAGTAAAATCTGACCTTTAAACCTGGAGAAGGCAGAAGATTTTAGTATCCTTACAGAGGTAATGAGTGCTCTAAATAATTTTCCTATGTATGCTTTTTAAATTTTTTTTT
>NW_009746133.1:0-1099 GCF_000703405.1 Apaloderma vittatum | reverse complement strand
GCTAAAGCAGCTAGAGGACTGAAATTTATTAAAAAAATAAAAATTTGAGAAGAGTAGTAGAAGGGCAGTCATTATTTTCTGTTTAGTCTAGCTCTCTAGTAAGATATTTAAACTTAAATAACCATTAATATATCCTTTATCAAACCTGGCAAGGTCTAGGCTGCCCAAAAGCTTGTCTATTCTTCACAACAATCTCAGCTGAACTAGGGAAAAAAAAAACCTGTCTCTTCCTAGAAACTTGATTTCCTTGGATATCAAATTGCAGTAACAGGATATCTCACCAGCAGTAATGTTCTTACCATTACATTCACCTTCTTTAAGAACTACTCGATCCCGAATGTGGATTTCTTCATTTTCCTTTTGAGGTGGTTCTTCAATATTTTCTTGAGTTTCTGCCATTTGGCTTGTTTTGTAATTCTTGATTTTAGCAGGGAGTACGAGCCAATTCCTGTGAGTTACCTCAATGATCTTTTCACACAAAAAAGGGAGCTTGCAGGTCCGTATTCTGTGTAAAAGGCCAATAACCTGTGTAATGCTTTTGAAGAAACGCAAAGGATAAAGTAGTATTTAGAAAACTCGGGTCATAAGCTCTTGGTCTCAATTCCACGGCCTTTGTCACGTCCTTTACCTCTGAGGTTACACAATCCTTCAACCTTAGGGTAGAGGAGTCAGCAACTTGACTGCTGAATTGGAAAACAGCACAGATACCAAGAAGATGTCATTAAGTGAAAATTTCCACTGACCGTAATAACAGTGTTCCCAAAGTAAAAGCCAAAGGATTCGGCCAACTGTAATTTATACTGAGTGCAATTCTCTAAAACAATTACATGGGGAAAAAAGAGTCATTAAACATTTCATTAATGCTGGATATATATTTTAAAAGATGTTTGGTTTTATAACAATGTCAGGCAAGGCCTGAATAAATGTGCAGGTGCCAGAAGTATACACTTACTTTGCTAAATACACAGCGCATACGCTGCCCTGTTTCAGGCTTGGGTGTACAACAGGCAGAGCAGACTCGGGGTCAAGCATATCCAGAACTATCTGCAAGTGAAAGATACATACGTTTTCCCAGTAAATATGAATATATGTAGTTTTT
>NW_009746132.1:0-1132 GCF_000703405.1 Apaloderma vittatum | reverse complement strand
TGCAGCTTCCCTTTTTTGTAACTCAGGTCAGAGAGAAGGGGATTAATTCATTAATCACCCATAAACATCAACAAAAGTACTCTTAACGGTGCATTTCACCTCAGAATCTCAAAGAACCTTACCGGCAGTAAAATGCCCTGGACTGAGCACGCAGGTGAGGGCATTAAATGCCAAAAAAAATCATTCTTTAATCGAACATGTTTTGCCGCACAGTTCACAATAACTTCTTTTCAGCATTATTGTGCGTTCAGTGGATAAGGGAATCAAAGTGACTCATTTTGGGGACAGCACATTATGTCTGTCCCACAGCTCAGAAGCAGCTCAGGAATCCTAATCCTCAATTTCTTGGTGTAACTACGAAACCTTCCTCAGTGAAATGTTAGTTCTGTGAGTTGCTCCTTTGCATCCTAATGCATAAATATCCACTAGTTAATAGCAGCAAAAGGAAGTAAATCTGCCAGGTCTCATGAAAATACACCAACTAAAAAATTTGATTAGGACTAGTTTAAGACTTCAGAGGATGTCTTTAACTGCTAGTAAAGATAGAAACAACAATAAAAACTATGTGACTCTCAGTTTGAAGCTGTATTCTTAAGCTTTTAAATGCTCTAAAATGAGATTTCTATTTTTGCACAAGCACATTCCCTCTAATTATCGGGTACTTTTTGGTACAGCACACTTTACAAGTAACAAGGGAAAGTTTCAAGGCAAGTTGAAAGCCATTGACAGTTTCAAACTTCCTCACAATGAAAAAATTGCACTGGTAGAAGGAGTGATTTTCTGTGAATATAGTTAAACCGGTGCCAGCCAATCTGTGGGTGTTCATTTTTCATTTAGGACTGTTTATTTTCCCTTAATTTAAATCAATCGAGAAAGCATTGAACTTGAACCAAATGCAGCCCCTTGAATCCAAAATGCGTACACCCCTATAGCTGTTTGTGCTGCCCTATCTTTATTATTTCTGAGACTGAAGTAAACCAGGTTGATGCAGCCGCCCAGTGCAGACAAAGCCTTACTCAGAAACACCGTGTTCACCTCCGACTACCCGGAAACCAGCACCTTTCCCAGGCTGATCTTGTAACATGTTTGCTTAAAACAGGCTGGAACATGGGGCACCTGTGATGGGAAGAGC
>NW_009746131.1:0-1117 GCF_000703405.1 Apaloderma vittatum | reverse complement strand
GCGGTGGTGGTTAGCCGTGTCACCCGCCCCGCCACAGGCACTAGGAGCGCGGTTGTGGGCCCTTGTCGGGGGGCTTCTGGTAGCACCTCCGTGGCGCAAAAATGAACTTTTTGAAATGCCGCTGAAACTCATTTCACACATGAGGCCATTCCCCTGAGGGTCAGCAAAGCTGTACGTGTTGATACCGAGTATGGAAACTGTTTTTGACAGGTGCTCTGGCAGCATGGCTGCTAAGTGGTAGTAGCACCGTCTTTCAAAGAAACAGGCACAAAGAATCAATTCTGACTGGAATCCAGTAGTTTCTGACAGGCTCTCCTAATACTTCAGCAGTAGAACACAGTGAGTTGCTTTATACCTCAAAATGAAAAACATGCAGGCCAATGCCTCAAGAAAGGAAAAATTATACTTTGTTTGGACAGTTGAGTTGTAGCAAGTGCATATTTTGTCTTGCTGTAGCATTTCAAGGGCCTAACTCTTTTGTTATGTCAGCAGAAAACAAAAAGTACAGCTTCTGTTGCACCTCAGATAAGTGTGATATAAAACTACAATATAGTAGCTGAGAGTTTATAATGCTAATCATTAAACTGTCCCACATCCCTAAGTTTAAAATAACTGATTTTCTCTACAAAGCAGAACTTTTTCTGGCTACAAGTCAACAACAACTTCCTAAAGATAACTTGGGAGTTCACATACTATGTATGTGCCCACGTGCCAGCTGACAGCAGAAACAGTTCTGCTAGAAATCTGCCTATTTGTTAAGTATTTGATCACTAAACTATCTTGTTCAGCAGCTCTCTATATGTATGCATAGTAACAGTGTGCATTAGAAAACACACTCTTTAAAAAAAAATTGCAGATTTCCATGGCTCTTCCAGCAGTGCCTGTAGCAAGTGGTTCAGCTTTCTTTTTCGACAAAGCTCTGTTTTTTGCCTCGGTTCAAGCCTAACAGTGGCACTGACCCGTGTGGTCTGCACGTGAGGAAGGAGTGGACGGGATCACGCTGCCCGCCTCGAAGCAGGAAGGCTGGTGTCGTATTTTAGGCCCCTTCACAAAGGGTTCACGTTTGATTTACCTCACGGGTCAGGGCCCAGTGTAGCCACCCGTGCCCAAAGCGCTC
>NW_009746130.1:0-1134 GCF_000703405.1 Apaloderma vittatum | reverse complement strand
GGTGCCAGGGCCGACGTTACACCAAGGACGTGGCCAAGCTCTACTCGGTCAACGTCACCAACGTGCTGCGAGGGGTGGCTTCCTTCTGCCAGCGCTGCGCCCCCGAAGTGGACGGATCCTGCGCCCCGTGCCCCCCCGGGCACGCCGTGGAGCGGGGCTCGGGCGTCTGCCGGCCCTGCCCCACCGGGACCTACCTGCGGGGTCACCCCTCCGACGGGACCCCCACCTGCTACCCCTGCGGCCCCGGCACCCGCAGCAACAAGGTGCCCGTCCCCGCGTGTCCCCTCGGGGTGGGGGTCTGTGGGGTGGAGTCCCCGGGGGCGATGTCAGGCCTGGGGTGATGTTGTGGGACCCAGAGGGGTGACACCAGCACTGCCCGCCCAAGCTGTCCCAGCTCCAGGGGGGTGACACCAGTGCCCCAGTACCATGGGTGGGTGACACCAGCCCCTCTGGCCGTCCTGGGTGAGTGACACTGTCTGCATGGGTGATGCCACCCCCTCAACTGTCCCCAAGGAGGTGACATCAGTACCCCTGACCATCGTGGGTGGGCGACAGGGTCCGGGGAGGTGACCAGGTGAGGGGGTGACAGAGCGCGTGACAATACCTGACCCTAAATGGGTGATGCCAGGCCCCCAGCCACACCCAGGGAGGTGACACCAGCACCCCTGGCCCTTGCAGGTGGGTGACAGGATCCGGGGGGTGTGACAGGCTGGGTGACAGCACCTGACCCCAGATGGGTGACACTCCCCCAGCCATCCCTGACAGGCGCTGCCCACTCTCCGCTGTCCCTAAGGGCATGTCCTGGGTGGGTGACACTGCCTGTCCCAGCAGGGTGACACCAACCCTCCGGCCATCCCTGACCGCCACCTCCCCCCTCCCTCTACCCCCCCAGCTCCGCTCCCTCTGCTACAACAACTGCAGCTTCTCCCTGGCGCTGCCGGGCCGCGTCCTGCACTACGACTTCTGGGCGCTGAGCGCCAGCACCGCCTTGTCCAGCGGCCCCAGCTTCACCGCCAAGGGCCTCAAGTACTTGCACCACTTCAACATCAGCCTCTGCGGCCACCAGGTAACGGTGACACCCCCCTGGCAGCCCCTGGCGCCACCGTGGTGCACGTATCGCGCGACCGCGCGCCG
>NW_009746129.1:0-1130 GCF_000703405.1 Apaloderma vittatum | reverse complement strand
ACTTACGGCAGAAGGTGGCATTCCTCCAGGGAAGAAGAGTCACGCCGACTGCCTGGCATGCATCAGCGTAGGCCTCCAGAGCGGCACACAGGACATCCTGGCCACCATTCAGGGCACAAAGGTCATAGAAGCAGGTCTCAAAGTAGCTTTGGGGGTTGATCACGGAGTGGCACATCTCAAAAGAGCCAGGGCTGGCAGTCAGCATGCCACAAAACTGGTCTGATTGGTAGAGCTTCTCTTCTTCTGCGCTGCAGGGTGGGGAGGGCACGGGCACACCGCAAGAGGGGTCACTGTCTGGGACCCGCCAGCTCTCGCCCAACGCGTTGGAATCTGCTGCCTGCTGCCCATTGGGCATCATGTAATCATCCTCTCTCCGGTTGTTGAAGTTCCCGCACATGCCACAGGTGAGGTTGAAGTAGGTGGTGGGCACCTTCACCTCCACCGAATGGTCTGTGTCGTAGGACACTGTGAGGCTGAAGTCTGTCTCCAGTACAATGTAGCGGCCGCTCCTGCTCACCGTGATGGCACCTCCCGCCATGCTCACTGGCAAGGTGTGGCGCACGTCGTTCACCTAGGGCAGACACACAGCAATGGGCCCTGGCCCTGGCCCTGGCCCCGCCGGGGTCTCCTGCCCCAGGGAAAACAGCTGCTGGGCTGGGCATGGCAAACCAGTGCCCATGAAGACCTCACACTCAGACACCCCTGGGGCTTGCAGAGCCGTGTCTCTGTTCTGCAATCTGCAACGGCCTCTCTTCAACATGGGCCACGTTCCCCATTTGCCTCTTCCTCCTCCAACCCCTCTGGAAAGGAAAACCAAAGCAATCCGGCAGCTTTGGGGGAACCCACCCAGGCCGGGACAGTGGAGATGTCTGGGACATGCCAGGCCCCACCAAGAAAAGCCAGCCCTGCCTTGCAGCCGCGCCACGCTCCTGCCTACCAGCACTTGGCTCTTCTCCTTCTTGACCATGGCAATGCGAATGCCGTACACCTCCACCAGGATTTCGCGCACATAAGACACTCTGGTGTTCCCACGATGCTCATTTGTGGCCTCCACGTTGAAGTAGGGCAGGGAGGTGGTGTTGGAGCACACCTTGGCCAGGGTGTAGGTGCAGTTGCCCATGAAGCTGTGC
>NW_009746128.1:0-1129 GCF_000703405.1 Apaloderma vittatum | reverse complement strand
AATAACCTCAATATCAAGTTCTGCTCCTGAATTAAAGCTACTGCTCACAGCTAAGAACCATTTGTGTGACTGAATTAATCATTCGGAAAAAGCAGTATGGAAAGAGACAAAATATAATTATAATAGTCCAGACTTCCTGACAAGTGGTGGGAAGCTCCAAACTGAAACTTTTGCCTTTCTAAAAACTCTATCCTGCAAGGAGTTCAATGTTTCTAAAAAGCAAATCAAATGCTTCAGGTGTTTGATGTCAATACACTTAGTTTAACTTCCAGGCATTGGTGCTTAAAAACATGGGTTTGAGTAAAATCTCTAGGGCATGTCCCAGTAATAGTCCTGAGCTATAACATTTCATAACAGTACTTGGCGTTTCACATGTCACCTTCTTTAAAATGCTCCCAAAACATTTAAGCAAACATTCAAATCCCTTTCACCTTGAGAGGGTGTCACTATCCAGACAGCAGCACACAGGTAAGAAAATAACATTTGTTTTCTACAACCAAGACAAACAGAACCACTTCTTCCAAGTACACGAGACAACCTGATTTCACCACCAGCAACGACCATGCTCCTCAAGGAGAAGAAACGGTAACCTACGTACACCAACACACCTGCTCTTGTTTTGAGATGTTCGTTCAGGTTTGTGGCGTGGAAGTACCTTGCAATGCTGCCACTGCCAGCTGGCAGGTGAAAAGCATGTTTGTCACTTAGCCTGCTCCAAGCTTGCCTGCTCCAACACGCTGCTGCTTCTGCCTGTGTTTGGAAACACCAAATTTTTTCCCTTCTGCTGCTTTTTCTTCCACATCAGCTCCAGTAAAGAATTCTCAGGCTCCGACACAGGCAGAAGGGTCCATCCACGAAGAGCTCAGGCCTCCAGTTTACAAACCAAGTGCTGTAGAGAAAGGTGACTGTCCCCAAAGTCACCTGCCCGCCCGCTGGGAGGTGACCGACCCCACGGCAGATGCGGCCGAGCGGGCAGCACACGTCCTCGCTCACGGGGCTCCAGCCCTTGCCAGGATGTGACGTGTCATTACCGGGGTTTGGGCAGCCCCAGCTGAAGAGGAGGGTAGATTTAGATCAGAGTCCCCATATTTCCCGCTCGGTCCCCATGTGTTGCCCCATCTAGTCGAGA
>NW_009746127.1:0-1091 GCF_000703405.1 Apaloderma vittatum | reverse complement strand
CCTGACATAATCTTGGTCTGCATTCAGTGCCACAAAGCCTTCTAAAGGCCAGGTGGACTCCCCAACCTTCAAAACTAATATTTCAATATAATTGCAGCAGAGTTTGATTTGCAAATGTTCACTAATTTCTTCTAGTTTAGGTCTAAGGGATATGGTCGTTTTTTGTATAATACTTATTAGACATATTTTGAATTCAAATTAAAACTGAAGGACATGGTGAGAACTCCATAGATGATGTTGGTATCCTTTTAAATATCCCAAGACCTGAGTCAGAATCTGTTTTCTATGTATGTTCCAAACTTAAACTTTAAGCCATTTAAAACTACAGTAAAAGTGCAGGTATTAGAAGAGCCTTTATACCTCCCGCAGAACTGACACAAACATTTCATTAAACAAGTTGTGAAGTTTGTTTTCTTGTGTCTAGGTTTTGAGTGGGATGTTTTGTTTTGTTTTGGTTTTTTTTATTATTCTTTATTGTATGGGACGTTTGCATGAAAATGGGATCTTGAAGAGTTCAGCTGTTCCTGCTGCTCATTCCTCACCTGGAGGCACAATCTTTGCTCTGATTTGCAATTAGTTACTGTGTAATTGATTTCGGTGTCAGAGTAATGATTATGCTTTTGGGTGGAGAGGGAGCAGCAGGAGCTGATGAATACGTAAAACCACTTAAGTTTTATGCAAAGATCTTTGCAAAATTACACACACCAGGGGAAAAGATAAAGTTGGGAAACCATGTAGACTGAGTGGAATGGTCCTTTAAACACTATTTTAAATTGCCTGTCTCATCAAGCCAGTGTCAAATTAAGAACCAATTGTAGCTGTGCTGGAGCAGGGACAAAGTTAGACAGGACCTATAGGGATATGTCAACAGCTGTTCTCAGACTTCATTTGATTAGGGATCCTGTGGTTGGAGCAGTTTGTCTGTTATCTCAGGGAAGAAAGGTACGAATCAGGAGTTTGTACTGTTGTAGGAATTGTGGCTTGAGACAGGCACCAAACTCACCTCTCAGACAGGGGGCAAGAGAGATGTGCATAATGTAGTTTAAGATCCTAGAAACCTATTAGGGGGCTGGTTAGCTCAGTCAGTTAGA
>NW_009746126.1:0-1128 GCF_000703405.1 Apaloderma vittatum | reverse complement strand
CCATTCTGTGATTCTATGATTCATTCTATGACCCAGCGTTGCTGCTGTGGGTCTCCTATCAGTGGAGAAACTCCATCGGGTCAGCTGTGGTCAGCTTCCGACTCAGTGAGACTGGTAGTCAAAGGCAGATAGAAAAAGGCACAATATCCTGCCAGATAATACTGATGTCTTCTCGTGTTTCTAGAGTGATGGAAAATCTGGACATCACAGTCGCAGGTTGTTTTTTTTTCCTTTGGCTCCTCAGCATTAATCTATCTTTACTTTTCCTTTCTAGATCTGTGGTTCTACATCTCATCCTGAATGTAGTGGCTTGTGGGTTATTTTCAGAAAGTGTGGTACTCTTACCTGTGCAGCCTTTTGTTTGTTTATAGCATGACACTTAAAATTTGCTTTAGAAGTGTTTTTCTTTTTATTGTAAAGAAAAGACACATGAATAATTGTGTCTGGGTCTAAGTACATTCTTAACCCCATTCAATTTATTTCAGATGCTGAATCCTCAAGAAGGGGGACCAATGACTAATAAACCAGCTATCTTTTCCTTCAGTACAAAATCACCTACTAGGATCAATAAGAAGTGGAAGAAAAAAATTTATCTTTTTTGCATGAGATAGTGCAGAAAAATAGTTAGATGTAGTATGTGAGAACATATTTCAAGGCTTACACTTAGCATACAGGCTAAGGTTATCAAGAATAGCTTCTATTTGAGCCAGACTGGAAATCCATTTGCTAAGAAAGAAATACTGGGATAAGAGTATGGCTTGCAGTGGAAGAAGAAATGGAGAATCCAGATTCTCCCTCACAAGCTTACCATCAAGCCTCTGGGTCAAGATCTGTATAGCAATATTCATGGTTCAAAAATCCCAGGCTTCTTGCAGTCTAACAACTATGAACTGGATGCTCAGATAAGCAGGGATCAGAGCAGATTCCTGTGGATGGTGCTGGAGCTTTGGGAGCCCTGCTCGTTAGCGCTGGCTTGTGTGGGACACACTCTCCTGCCTGCCCAGCCTTCCCTCCTCCCAGCTTGACCCAGGTAATTGCTGTGTCCTCAACCATCTCGAGGCAATGCAAAACCTGTCACAAATCCAGTTTCTTTTCCATGGGTGTCCTGGGTTTGAGCTAAAACCCAGT
>NW_009746125.1:0-1125 GCF_000703405.1 Apaloderma vittatum | reverse complement strand
AAAACTGTTCAGATTGCCTTTTGTTTTACAGCTGCGCTCTTGAGTCAGGCCAAGCTGAAGGGTTCTTTTCAGTCCATTCCAGAGCAGGTGCTCCCCTCTTGCTGTTTCCTTTATTTTGTACCCCCTCTTCTTTTTTTCCCCAAGCTAATAAGAAGCAATACCTCTCCTTTCCGCTTTCCTCCTTGTACCCCTGGCTTCTCTCTGCAGTGCCCAGGGCATTTTATAGTTCTCTATTCCTGCATAACTGGGAATTTCTGAATCAAGTAGGTCTCTGACCAGAGGATATTAAGGCTACAGCAGTTTCCCCGAAAGAGCAGAAATGAGTGTAACGTTTTTTGATGAAGTGTGACTTAACACACATAGTTTTGTGTCTTTCTCAGGAAACTCTGGATGGAGGAAGGATTGGTATCGCCTCACAGGCTCTTGGAATAGCGCAGGCAGCTCTGGACTGTGCTGTGGATTATGCTGAAAAGAGAATGGCCTTTGGGTCGCCCATCACAAAGCTACAGGCAGTGCAGGTACGAGCTGAGCAGTAAGGACACTTCCAGACATTGCTGGTAGAAAGGTCGTGTGGGCTCTTGGGCCTGGCTTCAGGCATGCGGTGCACTTTGCACTCTCTAGGATAAACAGGGTAATAATTTCTGTTTTCAAACACTGTTAAACCTGGTTGTTGGGATGGAGCCACTTCTCTGGCAATACTGGCCTCAGGGGCGGGAGAGTTGTTCTCTATGTTCCTGTGTGGGCAGAGGCCACCACCCAGAACAAAGGCTGTGCTTGTTGTTGCAGTTTAAGCTGGCAGATATGGCTGTGGCGTTGGAGGGCGCGCGCTTGCTGACCTGGAGAGCCGCTATGTTGAAAGACAACGGGAAGCCCTTCACAAAGGTATTTCCAACCTGGTGTTTGTCTGGCGGTGACAGCATGGGGCACAGGCTCGGGGCAAGAAGAGCAGGCCGTGTACAGCAGTGCTGCATTCAGGGCTCACCCGGCCAGCGCTGCTGCTGTTTAACCCACCAGTAGATAATGGTCTCTGCTGCCTGTCCTTGGTCAGCCAGCTGAGCTGGGGCCTCATGGTCGCTGAGGGGAGTGAGGTGGCCACTGGCGTTGATCGTGTGGCCTGTCTCTCAG
>NW_009746124.1:0-1124 GCF_000703405.1 Apaloderma vittatum | reverse complement strand
GATTGTTACACTTCATTTTTTTTTCCCCCTCCAGGCTGGGAATGGGTTAAATGGGATGAATTTCCGCCAGCAGATCAGCTGTTCTGGGCCTTGAGATGTTTAAGAGAGCAAGGGTACAACCCTTTCACAGAAGAGCTCGATCACCTCAAGGGGTACACGGGAACTCACCAGCTAGAGTGAAAAACTAAAGGGCAGATCAGCTTTTTTTTATTGTGTAAGAGAGAAAAGGGTTTATCATGCTTACTCTGCCCATGTGAAAGTATTACCTTTTTCAAAGCCAAAAAGACTGCAAAACGTTTCAGTGCTTTTACCGTATTTCATGATCGTTGTCTCTCATTCCAGAGCTATTTCTAGCTCTAATGGTTAATAATTAATGTTTTCATTTATAGAAAACTCTCATCTGGTTAATGTTTATGTAGATTAATACTCCCTTGTACATCAGAACTAGTCAGAGCAGCTTACTCACTTGGAAATATTTGCAGCATCAGGCCAAAGAGACTCCAATTTGTTTAAAACACCGTCCTTTCTATGTAAAACTACTTTGTGTATCACGCTGCGTTCCTGTAATTATAAACCTTGGATCAATTGTTAAACTTAGCCTTGCCTCATAGATTCAGTTAAGATACTGTCCTGAATAAAAGTCACATTTTCCAGACAACGCGTCATTCTCCCGCAGACAGCAGTATGTACTTCAGAATCAGGGTATTACAAACACGTAAGCGTTGCAGTGGCTTGTTGCAGGGAATGAAAAGTTCCTGACCCTTCTTGCCGCCCCCTTTTGTTACAGAATTCTGCAACCTCAGTTACACCAGAATTTATGTGCAGAAGCGTTTCAGATATCTGTGGTCAATCTTAATTCCTGATGGTGTTACTAAGCTCTCAGCACTTTAATGGAGAGGTGCATACAGCATTCTGCTAGGCTGACACAAACAACATTGTACAAAAATTCATCTAATTTATAGGTGTGGCTCTATGGCAGACAGCTGTATTTTTTTGGCTAAAGAGGGTCGTCAGTATTAAACAGCACAAATAGGAGTAATTCTGTATGGTTACTGGGATTTTACAGACCGGTTAATTTTCAGTTTGATGTCGCTAAACAAGTGAATTGGTAATAAATAGAATCA
>NW_009746123.1:0-1095 GCF_000703405.1 Apaloderma vittatum | reverse complement strand
AATACAACTGAGATATAAAAAGATGGCTGGATTTAACCTTTTCAAATTGAGCAGTGAAATAAAACACTTAATCATCTATAAGTATGGAGAATTCAGGTATTCTCTGACATCACTGATGTCTACATAGCTCTTAAAATGAAAATATATAATTCCCATAATTTAATTCAGCCACAAGATAGCAAATCAGAAAAAGGAGAATGAATCACTGTCACAAACACTGTTCCTCTGCTGCACTGACAAGGAAAGATAAAAGGGAAAGAATCATGAAAACAAGGAGCCATTTACAGATTTGAATTTTGATCTCCTCTGCTAAAACAGGAGAATAAGCACCCTCTTTCCCCCTTAGTATTAAGCTGGGGTAGCACATTCTGTCTTGTATCCCATCATTTGGCCCTGTTGCACGAGTTTGTCCAGTGAAAAGGATTTTAAATGCCACTTTGCAGCAATATTCTTCTAAATTGCAGTCTCTACTTGCTTTCTGAAAGTAGGTATTTTTCAGTAAAAATAAATTTGTTTCAGCAGTGGAACATGATTAGAGCCATTCAGATATTTGGGTTAGTTCAATGCATGAAGACCATTCAGAAGAGTTTAGACTAACAACAAAATTGTAGTTTTCAGTACTATTAGATTGACTACTGAATTAATTTAACTGAAAATTAATTTCTATCCTGGCTTCCCTTTCCTCTTCCTTCCAGCTCCTAGTTTCATGCACTTGTGAAAGGCTCAGGACGTACTGATCTTCCATCTTGGCAGGCGAAGGGACTTGGTGTCATCCACAGCCTGAGAAGATGGTGTGTCCCTTAATGCTGTAGTCCAGTAGGTAAAGGAGGGGGAGAGGTTTGTGTAAGGAGCAGCTATGAGGGTTGGTCTAGTTACGATTACTGACTCTAACTGCATCTTTGTAGGATGTGAAGCTGGTACTATGCCTTTAGCTGGGAGGGTACATGATTTGATGGGCAACAGATTGTTCTGCAATGGCTCTTCTACCCTTTGAAGTCATTATATCTTTTTGAAAATGATGACTATGAATTGGGGAGACATACAGATTTTGCCACTGCGCATTGAGAACTCTGAATCTTGTGAAGCCTGGTGATC
>NW_009746122.1:0-1089 GCF_000703405.1 Apaloderma vittatum | reverse complement strand
AAATCTGTTTAAGTATAAAAAAGTTTTGAAAAGTTTTAAGTATGAAAATTTTTGAAACTTTTAAAATACACTAATTGGATTGCCTGTCTTCTTTTTCCTAATTGTTGTTGAAAAACCAAATGTGATGATGTGGGGCTTTTGTACAGAAAAAAAAGATTGATTTTATTATATTTTTTTTAATCAGAACCACTGAAAATAGCTTTAGCAGTGGAAGCCAAAGCATGGAAGAAGCTCCTCTGTCATTATTTAAATGAGGAATATAGAAAGAAATTGACAGACATGTCTTCATTCCTAAATGAATATATAAAGAAATTGTCTCGACCTATACGTGATTTTGACGATGTCAGATCTGCAATGGAAGCTTTATCTTCTGTACGTGATAATAACATACAAATGGATATGACTCTGGAACAAATTGAAGTAAGATGATGTTTAATTTTTTTATATTGATTAAAATTACATGATAGTAGCTGTAAGATAAACTGAGAACTCAGTGAGTTTACTGCTCTGAACGATCTTGACTGAAGGTGGGAAATAAAATAGTATTCTTATGGTTATTATTAATTATGAATCAATATTAGAAATTTTGCTAGATACTGTAAAAATGCAGAACTGAAATAATACTCAAGTAAATTATAAATACAATCTAGGAGACAACATGCAAAAATAAGCAGATGAGAGAAAAAGAAGGGAGAAATAATCTTAATTTTGCTGTGTGCATTTTGATTAGCCTTCTTACTTTTTCTGTGTCTAGAAACATACATCTTGATCATTTTACACCTTTAAATAAAAGCAGAATATAGAATATATTTATGGAGGCACACATCATTGCATGCCATCAGAAACTTGCAGCATTCTTTTAGTTTTTTCTATAAGAAAGAAGCTAAAGGTAGCTAATTAAATTTTATATATACTTGGTATTTATTATTGCACTCTGAAACAGCTTAATAGAACACATTTGTTCTACATTTTCATCCATTGTATTGCTGATAGTGCTGTTTTCTTTCTTGAAGACTGTTCTATTAATATGATACCAGAAAGGACTTTCAGTGATTTGTTGCCACTTTTACTAGTATCATGTTAAGAAAG
>NW_009746121.1:0-1113 GCF_000703405.1 Apaloderma vittatum | reverse complement strand
GCTTAAATAATTTGCTCTTCCAGTTAAGGAGAAAGTGGTCTCTTCTGATAAGCACCGTTATTTTCTGGTAAACATGAGCTAATGGGTGATGAGGATCCCATTATACGGATGCTGTATTGTAGGGTTTAATGAGAATATTAATCTTAATTCTTCCCTATAGTTCGCAGATAGTCCAGCGGTTGGTGTGGGTGGCAGCTCTGCAGCAGGTCGCGGGTTGCTTTTTCAATACTTGTGCTCCCAGCCTCAGGGGAGCAGTGTTGGGCAACGTTTTTCATCCGTTGTGGTGCAGGGCTGGGGGTAATGCCTCCCGTGGACTTAATTTACCAAACACCCGTGTTCATTCTCTGTCCGGGCAGCAAACTTGTCTTGCTGGGATCAGAACTGCTGTCACCCAGGAAACAGAAAATGAGTGCTTCTGTTTTCACTGTAGTAATATTTTTGCAATTTGTCCTAAACCAGGAGTCATCTTTCAGCCGTGATATACGGTGATCAACAAAGACTTACCTACATGGGTGAGGGCTGCAGGATGGGACTGTCTGCTTTTTGGTAGGAATGAAGGGAAGCCACAAACATTTGCCTTTCTTAGCAAGCAAATCAATGCATGCCATTCCCTGGCAAGTCTAGTTTGCTCCATTCCTGGAATTTGGGATGGGTGCATAGCTCTCTTCCCATCTCTGCAATGTGTGACCAATAGCTATTCTAAGATAATAGCCAGTGCCAACGAGAAGCCTTTACAAAGGCATCCTGCCTCCTATCCCCTACTTTTTCCCTTTCTCTCGCCATGAATTGATACTGACTCAAAACTAGATTACAGATATTTTGAGCACAATTGCCATTGTTTTAGTTGTTATGCCAAGCACATATGAAATGTGATGATAAGGAACAAATTACAGGGTAAACCAACAAAATGTAAGGCAGGCACCATCTCTTTGGGCTGTTTTTCATATTGAGATTTTTCAGATAGAAATACTTTCACTTGGCTACAGAAGGATAATACTCAAATACGTCAAGGGTGGTCTGATTTAAGAGCATAGAAAACAACTAGGGCCCAATTCTGCAAAGATTTCAGGAACATATATGTTTTAATTGAAGGGAGAAAGATTAACAGCAAAT
>NW_009746120.1:0-1124 GCF_000703405.1 Apaloderma vittatum | reverse complement strand
CTCGCTTGGGAGGAAAAGCTTGGTTTCGGGGACAGGAATTAACATCTGAAAAAGTTTACGGGCTGCGATCAGTTGTTATTCTTATCCTGATCGAAAAAAATACCGTCTTTCGGCATATGTCTGTGATCCTATATGAGCCTATCGAGTTCTCACGATTGTTCAGTAAGGAAAAGAGGCGTGATTTGTAACCCAAAGAGCTTCTTTTTACAGTGATGGATGCATTAATATTTTTAATTTCTCTCAAAAGTACATCTAGAAACAGAAAACTACTCCAGAAACAATTGCCTTGTTTTTCTCGCTTTTTTTTTCTTTTCTTCTTTTTTTTCCTCCCTTTGTTCCACAAAGAGTAGGAAATATTTTTTTTCCCATTTAAAATTGTAAATGGAAATCACAATGTTGGAAACTCCACGGAGACATACTGGGAGGCTATGTCCCGACATTAGAGTAGCTGCCCCGATCGATTTTGTTTATCAAGTTCAATATAACGTGAAGCAAAAATATTTCATTCTTACCTCCGTTTATACACACACACACTGCAATACTTACTCCTCTTGCACACAGCGATATACTTACATATGCACTTGTAAGTATACATGTGTGTAAATGTATTTGTGTGTACATATGTGTGTAAATATATACGTGTGTGTGCATAAATAAGACTTCACATCTATTCATATGTGTACGTGCATATATAAAAAGCATATATCGTACTTCTATGTATATATACATATGTGTCTACATATACATGTACACTTGTATTTATGTGTAAAAAACATATTTAGAAGTGTGTGTATGCTAGATACGTATGTGTGCTTTCTTGGTACGTACGCATGCTTGGACGTGTATATACATACTCATATGCACACAAATGAGTATATGTACATAGAGGTGAAATAGTTTCTGTGTTTCTGTACAAGTACGCTTGTTTGCGTGTGTGTGTGTATATTCACAAATATTTGGGAGTTTATCACCGGAGACAGAGCCCTCGGCCCCCCGGCCCCGCTCTCTCCGACTTATTCCCCCTCCCAGTGAGTGAAGCGAGGGGCAGGCGCTCCCTCCGGGTCGGCGGGCGATGCCCTTCTTCCCCTTCGATCCCGGGAGCAGCGGCCCCACCTCCCCAGCCC
>NW_009746119.1:0-1114 GCF_000703405.1 Apaloderma vittatum | reverse complement strand
GCTGCTCATATGGTTTAGAGTGTTAGGGTAAGTCCTGACAGAGTGCCTAGTGGACAGCAGCAGAGACACAGATATGCGATATTTGTTGTCCTTTCCTGAAATGTAATCTGTGGATATCGACTTCATCAAAACAGTGAAAGAAATAAAACAGGCTGCTGAAAGAGGTGCAGTGTTCTCAAGAAACCATTCAGTGCACAGGCAGTTACTGTGGCACTGATTTCTTTGCACTGTTAAGAATCAGTCCCTCCTGTTCTTAAAGTTCCTGGAAGCATTCATACACAATATTTTTTTCTTCCTTTATTCTAGGGGTCAAATGACATATTGGTAGCTACTCGCTGATAAGAGACAAAAGAGACGGTTTAAGAAAACTGGCGAGAGGCCACCTCAGAGTTTCTGCCCGGGCTGGCCCTTGGGTATTTTGTCACTATTTTTGTGCCTACAGATACAGAGTCTGAATGCTGTCTCTCTAGATCCTCAAGCAGAATTAACTTTAGCACACCTGCTGTAGTGTGTTTACTTCAGGAGCTAGGCTGGTTGTGAGGCTGATTTCTTCCTCGGTAAGTCTACGTTTGGTTCCCTGCACTCTTGGAGATGTCTTACCTGACTCAGTGTCTTGGTGGTCCAGGTCTGTTTTAGAAGAGGGATAATCTTGCTGTTACCGATTGATGATACTGCAACTTTCTTGATGCGTTATTTTTCCCATCAGAGGTAAAGTTTCCTATACAACTAATTTAAGCTGTTTGTTTGAAATTGTTCTTGATTAACTTTTTGCAGTTGTATCAAGGTAGTTTGTGGCTCACAGACATCCACAGACCCCAGGCTGAATGTGAGGGACCTGAGGCCAGTGACACTGCGCTCTTTATCTTCCTGATTACGTCCTTTTCTCAAACAAGGAGTACAGAAGGCAGAGCTGGTGCTGGAAAGCAACCCCTGCCCATGTGTCTTCTCCATGTAGGCAAGAAGCCATTCAGACCACTCCAAGGTCTGTATGGTTATAACTTATGCCTATGCTTCCACCATATGCTTCTCTGCTGCTTTTCTCTGTCCTGGGGCAAAGATCTTTAGTTACGTGTGATGTGGACTGAAAGAAGGGGAGTGTGGTACAGAAGCAAAG
>NW_009746117.1:0-1102 GCF_000703405.1 Apaloderma vittatum | reverse complement strand
TTCTTTTTTCGATAATATTTCTTCAAACTGACTGTTTCAGACAAATGCAAATAGCTCACTCTACAATTGCCTATCAGTATAACCTCAAAACGTCATTTTTGCTTAGTAAGAGCTTTCCAGCATTTTGAGACCAATATTATTTTACTCTTAATTATCAATTCTGTTAGCACACAGCATGAAGTCAAAAGTTAAGCTTTTTCCAAATACTTGTATGAATGTATACAAGAAAAAGCACAGTTAAAATATTTTCTAAACTGTACTGGAAGCTAAGTTAGCAGGTAAAAGTTTGCACAGCATTTTCAGCACACAAACCGAACCCTTTCATAGCCAAATTCGAACTAGTAGAGATTTTCCCAGACAACAAATATTCTCAAAAGACTGCTGTTTTCATTATGTCTCATTTGTAAATATTAACAAACAAAATAAGTAATTGAATAATACCTGAAAGGCAAAGACAATTTTCCACAGGAGTGCTAACGTTCGCTCTCTGTGTCTATCCACAATATCCCTGGAGTCAATCGAAGCACCTATCAAATAAAACAAGGGATTAGAGCGTGCACTAGTCCTCTGATGCACTTAGAACAACCCTGATTTCTAGGCCTTACCATTTTCATCTTTCAAGAGAATTCCTCGCTCTTTAAGGACATTAAGAACAATGTCAACATTATGCATCTTCTGTAGACGACTTATTGCAGGAACTCTCAGTTGTTTCGAAAGATTCCAGTTTCTGGTGAGAAGTTCCATTGCTCTCCTAACAAAGGGAATTTCACAGTTTAATGCCTTAGCTGAGTTCATATTAAAAAACTCTATAAAAGAAAACAGGTAGTTCAAAATAATTCGGTATCAACGCACACAAGTCGGATGCCACATTGTAAGTCCACAGCCAGGTTGGTTACAGCAAAATCAAATTCGTCAAGTGGAGTTTGAACGTGACTGACAGGCAGTCCTAAGAAACCAAGATGACGGGAAAGGTCCCCTTCACCACTCAGGAAGTCCCGAGAAAACGCAAGCAGAAGGTCTTTGCTAGCCTAAAAAGAAAAACAAAAAAACCCCCTTAACACTGCAATATTTGATAGCAGAGTACAGTGTTCATCCCTTGTCC
>NW_009746116.1:0-1114 GCF_000703405.1 Apaloderma vittatum | reverse complement strand
GTGATTGCCTGCCTGTTCTCATTCTTACTGACTGCTCGGTCATGCCAGGTGCCTTTATTTGTGTGGCCACAGGAAGAAACAGATTTCAGAACTGATCCAGGCATGGCTCTTGCCAAGAAAAAAAGGTTGGTTTTAGCTTGGATTGGTTCCTCGTTGTGGTTTACTGCATAACCGCACAATCAATGGTATGGGCAAGGTGAGGAAGGAAGAGGGAAGAGAAAAGAGTGTTTGACTTATGTACTGCTTTTGAAAGAAATGATCACGAGTGATCCTTGAGCAAGAGGAGCATGGTCAGTGTCCGGAACTGGGGAATAACCTAGCCCTGGGTGAAGCTGGAGAGAAATGCTGGGGACTTCTTCACACGTCATCACTTCACTGGACATTTCTCTTTTCTACATGGTAAGAGTTCTGTGTTCGGTCTGTGCAGAATTTGGAAGCAATTTGAACATTTTTGTTTTTCAGTCCCATAGCTGAAGGAAATAACCAACAAGGTCACATCATCAGTCATGCAGTGCACCACTTCTAAAGTTGGTATTTCAGCATCAGACCATCAGGCATTCTTTCATATTCATTAAAATATGTGCAGACAAAGCGGTTAGAAATATGTAAAATACGCTTAGTTGAGAGATCATGCAATTAGTATTTTCCTTTGTGAATTTATAACACCTACATCTTTGTAACAATCTGTTTCTAAAATGTTACATTATACAGAGAGTTAAATAAGACACTGTGAATAAAAACTTTCTTTTAGTTTCTTCACTCATTTGATTAGATACGTGAATGTTGATGATACTGAATACCCAAAAAAGATGTGTTTGCCAACTTTAATTTTTTCCCACCCACACACTGCCTCCTAATTTTGTTTCTAGCAGCCCAGATGTGTTTCTGCAGAGTATGTGTTTGTGCAGTGATAATTATAACACTTAAAACAGGTAATTTGCAGATTGGGTAGCTCGCAGAAGGCAGGGCTATTAGGTAGCACCTTGGTTTTGAAGCTGATGACAATTTCAAAACTTCATTACAAAGTGAAATGTTACAGCGTGTGGAATATCTTAGTCTAGAAATTAAGTACTGCTTTGTAGTGTTTAGCAAATGAAGATTCGAAACCCACGTG
>NW_009746115.1:0-1122 GCF_000703405.1 Apaloderma vittatum | reverse complement strand
TGCCTTATTCTTGTAATACTTTGAAATAGACGGTAAAATAAGTGGAGACTTCTGCTGGAATTTGTGTCCTTTCTGTTTCCCCCCTGCCCCATCAATTAGCAATTTAGTTATGTGTTTATAAGGTTAAATTCTGTAGCCATTATTCAGATCTTATTAGACAAAACTTCTGCAGTAGCAGATAGTAGGTAGCAAAAGTCTTCTGCCTTCCAGAAAGCATTTTTTTTGTGGATCAGTGAATTGGCATAAAGACTTATATATAACCTTCCTTTGTTTTCCTTGCTTTCTGGTTACAGAGTACTACACTTCTGAGCCTTCTTTTTATGCTGATTTAGAAAAAGACTTTGAATATATAGATTTATTTTTTGATGCCACAGCAATGCAAACTGAATGAAATTTTGATTAGAGAAAAAGAAAAACAATAGAGGGTGCTAAAGAGCTGTGGGAAAATACATTACTTTGCTCTTGTAAGAAAAAACAAGTTGGAAGTACCAGTGCACTTCAGTTAACACTTGAGAGAGTGTATGATTTATTTTCTAGTCTTTCATAAATGATGTTTCCCACATGGGCAGGTTGCCATTGACTAAATGTGTGATTTGTTTAAACTTTGTAAGCTGTGGGAGAAATATTGTTTCTAGAGCAAGCATCACGAATGACCCAACTCGTATCACTCAGGCACAGATCCTGAGATCTGAACTCAGCTGAGATTAGGTGACTAAATAGCTTGCAGGATCTGAAGCCTCTCTGTGCTTCAGTGCTTCATCTGTAAAACGCGGATCTTTGTACTGTAAGCTGGGTGCAATATGTGGTGAGTAAATGCATGAAGGATTTCCATTGCATTTGGCTTCTCTGATAGAGACCTAAATCTAAATTGTAGCTTTCAATTCATAGATATTTTCTCAGGGACATCTTTATTTATGCACATCTCTCAGTGAATAACTAGGAAAACAAACTTTGTGAAAGTGTACAGGCTAGTTCCATAAATGTTTGTCTCTCCTTTCCTTAGATAGGAGGACAATTCATAGTTAATTACCAATTAGGTAATGCAATCTCTCACTGTGTGATGTATTATTCATGGCAATCTGAAGCACAGTTCATAGAATGGCTTGAATTGGAAGGGACCTT
>NW_009746114.1:0-1121 GCF_000703405.1 Apaloderma vittatum | reverse complement strand
AGGAAGAATATCTTAATGTGTGTTTTACAACAAATCACACTGGAAGGCAGTAAACAAAATATTTCTTACTCTGGAAAAAAAACAGTTAGTTTTACTATAGGAAAGCGCTATTTCCTACACTAATCATAATAGATACTTACTTGTTTTTGTAATCTGTAGCCCTCAGATTCCGAAGCAATGGCTATGAATGTCAGGAATCTCTGTAGTTCTTCTCGAAGATTTGGTGCTAATAATTTTAAATAAAGTTGTGATGCCTCTAGAGCTTGATCTGCTTTTCCTTTTTCTGCAGTAGAGTAAAACAGTGTGTCCAGTGCAACTGTTCATTTTCAGAATCAAGAATACATATTTCAATTTCAATATTAATCTCATTTGGGGAGGCAGTGTTCCCTCCAAACAAAGCAGGTTCTCTCAGTAACTTCCGAAACCTTTTGACAAGACTCAATATAGCATTTGATCAACATAAGCTTAAAATCTTCGTCCCGTATCTTAGACAAAGAACAGATGTACTTGGACAATACAGACAGGACATTACTATGTTCTGTGCACAATGTGCAAATGCTGAAGTGATGTTTGCATTGCTTCTGTTTACATATCTTTGTATTATATTCAAGTATTCATCTCAAAGTAATTAAAGAGCTAAACAATTCTAACTTTCTCATTGCTCTGAGGTTTTGATCTTTCATTATTTTTGTTATTGTTTTTGGTTGACATCCCCTCTGCCCCCTGCCTTTTTAAGCCATTAGGTTTTAAGTTTCTTCAGGAAATATAATAAAGTGGAAATAATCTATAAAACCCCCTTTAGATGATAATTCCAGTTACCTTTATTGCGAAAGTAAGGAACTATCAAAAAGCCAAATAACTCTCTTAAGGCAAGAGTAAGAAGAGGGCAGATACAAGAATAGAACCTATATATGCTTTTCTGGCCTCTGTCGTATTACTGGGACAGAGGTTATATTTTCTAAGAAATAATCCAGGACTTTCAGGGGCGTACCATAAGCCATTAGAAATCACTTTTGTTTAAAAAGGACACCAAAAGGGCAAGTAAATGACCCTTTCTCAGAAGAAGGGCGGACCAAAAAAAGGAGAAAAGAGAATTGCCACAGAACATGATCAAGACAGGT
>NW_009746113.1:0-1093 GCF_000703405.1 Apaloderma vittatum | reverse complement strand
AAAAAAAAAGTGCAATATCTTGGAGAAAGTTATATAAAGGCTGTGTTCAAATTGAAAGGTAACACTTTGGCTTGCAAACTGGATTAAAGATTTTGGCTTTTAATGAGCCCATCTGCAGTTTGAGTGTGTAACATTTATATGCTTCTATAGACCCAAAATCAGGCAGAAGCGTCACACAGTTCCTACTGTGTGAGAAGTATTTGCAGTTTGGGTTAAGGCTGCCTGTAGCATCGAGCTGGTTTGTTAAGAGTGTAGGTAGTAGGTCTGGTCATGAGAGTGGGCTTAGGCACATATTTAAGTGGCAGTACGGATATAAGTTAGCCTGTGTAGACTAAATAATTCCTTCTTTTCACTTTAGAAAGCTATTTTTTGTCAAAATGGAAGCCAAGCATGTTTTCAATGTCTCTGCAATGGAACCTGGCTTCCAACTAAATGCCAATATATCTCAGTTCTTTAGCTGGCATCATTTGCTCTCACTTGTGAGAATGTTAATGTTTTGAAAAATACGAAACTAAGTTTGAATAACTCACAATGCTGAGCTGCTTGGCTGTAGTCTAGAGTATAGGTGGTTGTTCTAGGAAAAAAAGGTTTGAGGACAGACCCAAGGCATCTTCAATAACAGGAAGGATCTCAATTATGGAAGGACCTCCACTAGGGTTTCCATTACGGCTCCAAGACATTGTTGAAATATTTTTAATGGGATGATGGTTTAGGATTGGTGCCCTGCTGCATCCTGTACCTTTGTTGGGGCATGTGAGCACAAAATGCTTGCTGAATATCGTTGGAGCAGTTGCTAATGAGGCAAACTCAGGTGCCTCCTATCCATACAGGTGCTGCAGAGTGGTATGTGGAGTGAATAACCTTTTCAAGAAACAGCTTCCTGTTTCAAAAAAGAATTAGTTCTTTTACTTCAAAGGAGGCCCAAGGGAGAACTGAAAATCATAGCTTGAACATCTGGAGCAGACTGTCCAGCAGCAAAATAGGGAACAAAATAATTTTCTTCCCAATTTTGCCTTAATTTTATTTAGTTAATAGGAACACAAACACATTTTTTTGATATTATATGATAGTACAGCTCTGAAAGAATTTTCCT
>NW_009746112.1:0-1101 GCF_000703405.1 Apaloderma vittatum | reverse complement strand
ACTTATCTTTTCTGTCTCCTAATGTTTTTATGGAAAACTCACAGATAAGATGATGAGCTTGCAGAATTCAGAGCCCAGCACTGAGTGCAGTAAAAGCATCTTTGGGATACAGTTTAGAAGAAAGGAGGAGAGTGGAATAATGGGATTGACATTTAATGAGTGAAGCTTCAGCTTTTCCTCCTAGCATTTGACATTGCTCCTTTATCACAAAGTCATCGAAAGCAGCCTATATTGCTTTGCCACTAAGGGCCTTATTTTATCTTCTCACTTGCTCTTCTTCTACAATTATGACTTCTAGTCTCCTGAACTTGCATAATTGTGCATAATCGTACTCAAAGGGTGACACACTGCTGAACTAGCACCTTTGCCTCTCCATCCAGTTATCACCATATTATCTCAACATGTACCTAATTTTCTACTTTTACTTCCTGCAGGTTGAGTTGGGAGTGTGGACCGCATGTGTTTTAAATGAATATCCCTCCACTTGCTATCTGAATGTTGTTATTCTAGAGAACCTCATGCTGCGTTTCAAGGTTCATTTCTGATTGTGATCTTTGTTAGCAAGTGGTTTATATATTCAAATAAAGCTTATATGTATAGCTATGAGATACACAGCAGATGTTTTAGGTACTTTACTTAAGCCTTTTAATAAATTCCTACTTCATAAATATTTTCATGCCCTAGAATGAATTCATAATATCTGCTTTCTCTCATCACAGCAGTATTCAAGTTGCCGAGATAGTCACAGTTGTTTCCTTTTTTCTTCCATCTTATAAAAGCACAGATGCCTGTATACACCAGAACAACAGCTGCCTGTAGATCAGAAGACTGTAGACTTACACCAGTCTGATTTGAGTACTGGACCCTTTGCAGTAAGTATTTTATTCCTGTTCAGTGAGAAGTCTATCATCCAATGTTTAAACTAGACAAGGTATGGGCATAGGCACTGGAAGCTCCTTGTGTTCATTGCATCAGCAGGGAGAGCAAGCAATTTGCTATGAGAGCATTTTATGCTGTCTAACAATGTTTGTGTGTCTGCATACATTAAAAAAAAACAAAAACAAAACACATCACTTCATGGTGTTGCTGAATGACTTTTTT
>NW_009746111.1:0-1120 GCF_000703405.1 Apaloderma vittatum | reverse complement strand
CTCTCCAGACCTCGTTGGATGGCAGCATTTTACTAAGATGCATCTTACGTGTCTACACCAAATTAGTCCAGTACACACAATTAAATTTCTCCCTCTAAACACACACACACAAATCAACTGGAGGTGACAGAAACTGCCCCACAGGCAAAGAAATCCTGAAACAAGTGCAGGGTGTTTTGGTGCAGTGAGGGAAGACCAGCACCTTCGGGGAAAACTGAGTAGAAGTGGGAAGATGATACAGAGCAACTGCAAATTCCCTGTGCTGGAGCTGAACTGCACTGACACGGTACTGAAGGGCCCAAACAGCAGTCTGGACTCAAAATTTTAAAAATAGGAAAAAAAATAAATATACTAAGTGATGTGAAATTATTTTAAGTACATCCATTGCAAGCTGCTAACTGCAGCTGTGTAAAAGGACAGAGGAAAACAGCAGAAACAAAAACCCAAACCCAGAAATCAACTAAAATATTTTCAACAGTCATGTTAAGTAAGCAACAAACCCAGGTTCACTAAGTAGCTTTGTTCCATTAAGGTTTAATCCACTCATATAGTTTGAAGTAAGAACTAAGACTTTTAAAGAAGGTATTTTTAATATGGCAACATCTGTCCAAAAGTTTCAAGCTAATCTATCTATTAAATAGGCAAATCAGAACTCAAAAGATGATTCCAGCATTTTTCACATATTCTTCTCTCCACAAGCTCTAAAATCATGTACATCTAGATATACTGGATGTACTGGAGCAGAAGTGATTAATTAAAATCCACTCACCAGGATCTGGATCTTCAAGTTTCTCTTTAAGGCGAGGAAATGCAGGACGGAGGGACTCTGGGTATTTCAAAAAAACTTTGTACATGATTAACACTGCCTTCTTCCTGATATAAGGCTTGGTATGAGACATCTGTTAAGGAAACAACTGCAATCAGGCTCTTAACAAACTCGCATTTCCAGAGTTCTGCTCAAGGCCCTTACACCCACACTACCGCCCCAAAATCTCTTCCTGGGAGACTCCACTACTTTGTGAAAACTCAGCTTTGAGGGGAGAGCAAAACACTGTCGTCTGCAACCAAAACTAACAGAAATACTCAGGGTAATCCTCTTGAGCTACCTCAGGTCTGTAAA
>NW_009746110.1:0-1101 GCF_000703405.1 Apaloderma vittatum | reverse complement strand
AACCCCTAACATTCTGTGATTCTGTGAGTGCACACAAGCGCTTCCACCATCTGCCCTCGATTCTCCTCACTTCTCCAAACATTCATAGAAGGACTTGCAGGGAGTACATCCTTGATGTTGGTATCCATTTACCAACTTGTTGCCCAGGAACTTGATTAATCTGTTTTCCGTATCTGCTTGGTATTACTTACCTTCACAACCTTCTGTGGCAACACATCAAAAACTCACTAACCACTATGTAAGGAAGTACCTTCTACTATGTCTTAAACTCTTACCTGATAGCTTCAGTGAGTGTCTTCTTATTCTAGTACTGTATGATTTGATGAATAATAGCAGTGTATTTGCCTTATCTACTGTCTTCATGACTTCGTCAATATTTATCATCTCTCTCTCTGTCCAGGCTTTTCTTCCCAAAACGGAAAGGCTCAAGTATTTTAATCTCTTATTGTAAAATGGTTTTTCATTCCCATAATAATTTCAGTTGCCTTCTCTGCATCATTTGTTACTACATTAAATCCTTTTTGGAGATGCAAGGCAAAGCATTGCATCAAGTAATCCAGTGCATCAATGTTTTTCAGAAAAAAAAAAAAAAAGGTGGTTTCTGATTTAGTCTCAATATATTTCTTGATAATGCCCAGTATTTCGTTTGTTCTTGAGCACAGATTTCAGAAAGCTGCCACTGAGGAGTCCAAGCTCTCCTTCCTGAATTGTAACTTCCGCTGTCAAGATCACCATTATGTAGGTGATTTAAGTTGCATTAACTCCCATTTACTCACCTAATCCATCATCTAGCATTTCTTTGCTCAATACTTCAATTTTGTGATGTCCTCCTGGGGTTTCTCACCATCAGTGTCACATTTAACTGACTGAGATACCTCAGTAACATCTGCAAACTTGAATATTTGATTACACGTTCACTGCTCCAAGGTCATCCATGAAAATGCATAATAAAAATGAACCTATTGCTGATACATGAGGATCCACATTCTTCCTCCCAAAAAGGGATTTAAAATCAAGTTACTATAGAGCAGGTTGTAGCGTATCTTTTATATTCCTAACCTGCAAGGACCTTTCCTCCTGTCTTGGGTTACAATATGTAAC
>NW_009746109.1:0-1116 GCF_000703405.1 Apaloderma vittatum | reverse complement strand
GATAAAGCTTTATTCAGAGCCTGAACTAGGATTATGATATTCTTTAAAATTATGATATTTTTAAAAATTTGATTGCAAACAGACAGAATTTGTTAAAGTAGATGAAGAGAATGAGTGACTTGTCTGACCTGGGAAGCCCCACTGACAAAATCAGGGGTTTAGTTATCTCAAAATGAAAAGGAATCTAAACTACCCTCCCAAGAGTACTCGGGGGCCAGAAAGAGAGGTCAACAAGGAAAAAAACTGCTGCAGAAACTTTGAAAAATTACCATGGTGCCTGGGTGAACAGCAGCTCTTGCTGTGATCGTGTGTAAGGGGATCACTAAAACTGAGATTTTCCAGAAGACTAAACCTTGCTCTCCCATTTGTTTAGAACCAAGTTTAATTTCAGCCCCGTATTTGTTCCAGCAACTCAACTGAATGCCGCAGTTTGAAGAAATCTGAAATATACTGGGGAAGACACAAGAATAGACGCTTGTTCCAGTACAAAAAACCTGCAGCCCTTGATAAATAGCAGAGCACGATCCCAAGCTGTCTCCTGGATAGCCTGAGCAGAAGGCATTTCCCCACAAACCTCCGAGGTTTGTTTTCTGTTTCCCATCAGCGCGACTGCAGGCTCCTGCAGGCAGGGACTGCTCTTTGTCATCCTGCGATGGGCCACAGCCCGGTTCTGCCCTCTCCCAGGTGACGAGGGAGGTCGGTCGTTTCACTCCCATTCCTCACCATTTCTCTGTTGCATTTTTGGCATCCAAGTATGTCTAAAGGAAAGGAGCGGAGGCTGTAAGGAGAGGTAAGAAAGAGTTGCCTCTCACAGCAAGGCTGGCCATTGGCACAACCTCTGCCTGCTCTTCCCATCTCTGAGCTATTTTGAAATCCCAGGTTTTGGCTTCGTTCCGTTCCAGACGCCTCCCTTTGTTCAGTCTTCAATGAATTCACCTCAAGACCTGGGCAAATTAAAAGAGCTTTTGCCAGATTCATCAATACCTTTCTAAAAAAACAAAAGAGGGTTGAGCTAAATATGTTTGACAGGCTCTGCTTTTCCTGCTGGGTTTTAAAGTCCAGCCAGTATTGACGACGTACAAAAATGGGGTGGTTCTCTCTGCACCCTTCCAAAAC
>NW_009746108.1:0-1113 GCF_000703405.1 Apaloderma vittatum | reverse complement strand
TAATAATAATAATAATAATAATAATGACAAAAAAATCCAGGGGATTGTCGTCTGTGTAACAGCACAGTTTCCAAAAACAGCCTCTTTTATTAAAAGCTTCTTTGTTCTGAGGGATGAGGGGAAAAAGATATCGCCTGTTATATAAGCCAGCTTTTCAAACACGGCATCAACAGGAATGTCCTGAAAGGGCATATGCTTAAAGTGCAGCAAGTGACAAACGGCAAAGGAGGCACAAAAGCGATTTATTCAGCGTTGCTGGCAAACCGTTTTATGCTATTAACAGGCATGATTCTGGTTTTAGGGAGAGAATCTCAGATGTTTACTCCGTGTGAGTGGGATTAAGACCAGATTAACAGTGAAAGGAGCTTCCTACTTTTTGCATCGTTAGGCAAAAAAATGTTTCCTCCGCCTGCCTTTCCCCTCGCACGGTGTCTCGGTATCAGCTCAGGGGTTTGGTGGGTAGTACCGATATTCCTCTTCTTTCACACACCAGTCAAAGTCTGCTTTTCTATGTCAGATGAAACACCAGAAAGCGAATACAAGTTGCGGCTCCACCGCTGATTCCAACTAATAATAAAATGGAGGGATCCCGTTGCCTAAGTGTTACATTTTTAAAAAGTGAGCTACAATCTGTAGTACGCTTCCCCCTCCCTCCAGCATCTTAAACATCCCTTTCCTTTAAAAATCTCCTGAGTGCCAGGCTATACTGGTTATTACCAATTGAATTTTCAATAGCAAACTTACCAAGCCCTAACTTTGACAAATTTTATTTCACATTTGTCAAAGGAAATAAAGCTGACAGCATTACAGGGGCTGTGTACTAAAAGTAGTATCTCAATTCCAACAGTCTGTCCAACCTTTCCTTCCCGGGGGACGCATTAAATCTGGGCCCAATTCGCAGCTTTGTTTCGAACGCTGTATTTCGCCTTTTTCTTTGCACCTTTGATATTTATTTCGGTGTTAAATCTATTCTCCCCCTTCATCCATTACCCTGCTTTATTCCTGTTTTTTGAGAACCTATATTTTCGCTAATAAATATTCACTGCGCCATTTCAGCCCCGCGTTTAATATGCCCGGCGCATGTTTGCTCGTGCTAACTTCTCAACAGATTGA
>NW_009746107.1:0-1113 GCF_000703405.1 Apaloderma vittatum | reverse complement strand
TCCCTCTGGAGGACATCCCGTCCCTCTGATGATGACATCGCCATCGAAGCAGGGTACAGAGAGGTCTGAAAAACACATCCCGCCACTCCGAGCCCAGGACACAGAGACCTGTGTGCTCACGTGTGCTTCACCAGACATTCTCCCCCACCCATGGGCGAGAGGGGCAGCACCCGGAGATCCCCCCCACAGTGTTTGGGCCTCTGGAGCTTTAGGAAATATTTCCTGACAGGAGGAAAACTCCTCCGCAGCTAATTCTCCGATGCGGCGCGACGTCTTTGTGAAAAAAATGTAAAAGGGGTGTAATTTTCTGGCGCTGTGTTTCTCCTGCTGTAATTACTGCTTTTAATCACCTCATTACCAGGCAGAGAACAATGCGCGAGGCTGGAGGTGGCAGCGCGGTGGGGAGAAGGCACATGGAGCTTTCAGGCTCTGTTTTTTTTGCTGTGTGCTTCAGGGGATTAGTATTACTTCCCTCGAGGACCAGTTTTCCCAGCAGAAAATCAAAAAGATAGAGGGAGAAAGAGAGCAGCAGGGGGGAGAGCCCTCATCAGCCTGGACGAGTTAATGAGGCATGAATGTCCGTCGTGACGGATGGACACCACCAGGAGCAGGCACCACGTGGCTCAGGACAAAAAGCAGCAGCAGGAACCCAGGAGTGTGATACTTGGCACCACAGCATTTCCCCACTTGCTGCTTTTTTTTTATTATAAAGCAGAAAAATATGCCTCCCGCATCCATGCTGGGCAGGGAGCACCTGTGCTGTGTCTCGCTTGCTGGCCAGAGGAGCAAAAGCAAACCCACTTTTCCTCCCTTTTTCCACACACACATCTTTAACATCTTTATCAACGATCTGGACGAGGGGATCGAGCACACCCTCACTAAGCTGGCAGCTCACACCAGGTTGGGTGGAAGCCTTTGATCTGCTGGAGAGAGACCTTCTTGTTCTCTACAGCTCTCTGAAAGGAGGTTGTAGCAAGGTGAGGCTCCGTCCGTTCAACCGAGTAACAAGGGGTAGGACCAGCGGCAACGGCCTCCAGTTGCACCAAGCGAAGTTTAGATCAGGTATGAGGAAGAATTTCATCACTGAAAGGGTTCTCAGGCGTTGGAACGGGT
>NW_009746106.1:0-1083 GCF_000703405.1 Apaloderma vittatum | reverse complement strand
AAAAAAAAAAATCATACTACAGTCTGTAGCTGTTACCAGTTTCTGTAAACTTAGATTCAAATTGATATTTGCCATATTATATAGCATCCTAAAGCTTGTTAGATAAAGTAAGGCTATGTTTCCAGCCTACTGGGGGCTCTCTGACTCCACTGTTCAGTACACAGGCAAAGAATGTCCAGGAATTGACTGTAGCTATAATTTTGGTATTCTCTACATTGATTACTACACACTGGAGAGACAGCACAGTGATGCAAAGGCATTAAAGCTGGTAAATGAGGTTCCAACCCTGCTATCAATAACAGGTGTCCTGTGCTTCTGCACCATTATGATGCTATTGGATCATAATGATATAGGCATTGATCATTTGAACTATTGGGCTCTTCCAGAGAAAAATGTAGCAAGTTGTTTAAGGAGGCTGAGATTTACTGGCTAGTAACTTCCTAATTTTGTTGTCATTTAAAGACTTGGCATTCAGTATGATACCAACAGAAATCAGTGAATGCAGTTCCCTGCAGTGGGAGCACTTTACCCTCCAGAGCATGTTTAGCTGCTTGTCCAAACAAAGTTTGTTGACCACATTGTTTGCAGAAGGAAATAGCTTATATCTGGTTTGAGACTAATGTAAAGAGCATTGCATTAGCTGTTTTCCATGCTGGCTTTTGTTGTTTAGAACAAAATCCTAATCCCAACACAGGTTCTTACTCTCTGTGGTTAATGCTTAAATGCTTACAACTGAAAGAGTAAACAGAGCACATATATTATTAATATTCAAATATTAATAATTTGTGCCTCTTAAGATATTTAGAAAATATACTTAAATCCTACTACTGACAATGTGCTCTAGTGTTTTCTAAATAAGGATTGTGTTTTGAAATTGGGAAGAAAGTAAAGAAATGCATTAATACATTAATTTTATCGTAGTGCTTCTGTGCATTGGAAGCACTGTATCTAATGATTCAGTTATGAGGTCACATTCAGCTGCTGATATTTTTTGTCTCCAGAGATCACTTTCTGAGCCTCAACCTCAAAATGCACCAGAAGGCACTCAGAGACACTGGGATGTGTACACTGGTACAGCTGTTA
>NW_009746105.1:0-1113 GCF_000703405.1 Apaloderma vittatum | reverse complement strand
GACCCCCGCCCCGCCGCGCAGCCGGCCGCCCGAGAGGCGTTTCCACCTTCAGCCCCTTACCTCGTAAGGGAAAGAAAAATAAAAGAAAAACCCCGGTAAACCTAAAAGACAACTCCACCTTCGCTCGCCATACCTAGCACCAAAAGGGCATGCTCTGCACGCTCTCCGCACAGCTAGAATTTGACTGCAAATCCCTGCACCTCCTTCCAGCCCTTATTTATTTCTGTACCAGCGGCAAAGTTAGAGGAAAAGTGGAATTTACTGAACGGAAGCAAGGGGAAAACACATCAATACGAGGAAACCTTTCCTCGTCCACTTTGAATCTTGGCGTTACGCAAACTGTGCATCTCCAAGGGAAAATCATGACGTGGCAACTTTCTCGGACATTTCTGTACCGTGTGAACTCTCAAAGAGGCCACGAGAGCTGGAAGCATGGCTTTTAGGTGTTCATAGGCAGTTTGGGAGCCAGCACCAGCAACGCAAAATAACTGACTTTATTGGAAGTGCATATCCATCTTGGCCTGACTCCTGCCAAAGGGCAGCGCTCCCCAGGCAGGTAAGGTGCTTCGCACCAATGTGATACATCTCAAATTGACTTCCGAATCGGATTCACCGACAAATGATGCCAGTACGTACTCACAGGTCAGTATCATCGACTATTCATTGCCTATACGTAGCTGGAAATCTGCTGGCCTGGTAAAAACCACTGCTAACAAAACAATGTCAGCAAAGGCTGCAACACACTCTTGTGAGAGACCCGGCGATTCGTGCCTACTGAGGCTCTTTCAGCACAAAGGCTTTTAGAGGAAGAAGAGAGAGAAGGGGGGGGAAAGGAGGGAGGGCTCTCGTGTTTCAGGGCTGCTGTCCCCTGGGAACCAAGAACCAAGTGTAGCTTCAATCAAATGCTGACTTCTCCTCCGGGAGCTCAGTAGGAAACCTGATCTCACTAGCTCTTGCCTGCCTCCATGCATATAGGCTGGGGTTTTTTTCATACCAGCAATTTGTATAAAGAGGAGAGCCAATACAGTTTATTGCAAACGAGATCTCACAGTAACGGATCTAGAGAGATATTTCTGTAGCTAAAATAAGACAACCTTCAGCCGCCTGCTCAGG